>NC_088398.1:3651466-3861466 GCF_034236695.1 Oncorhynchus nerka
ACGTCGATTCCACGTCGACGTGGAAACAACATTGATTCAACCAGTGTGTGCCCAGTGGGAAGTTACAGCATTAAAAATCTATTGAGAGGGAGAAAATGTGCTATATTGGTACAACACTGGATTTAAAGACACAACAATCTACTTTAAACAAATGAGTTGTGAAATTTCCTAGAATAACAGGATTACAGGAATGGATTAGGATTCTTTAGGATAACACGTGATGTTGGAATTTCTAGAGTCCCAGTCCAAAAAACAACTCCTAGACCACCTTGGTGTTTGCAGATCTTAAGGAATTAGATTGGTAAGTAAAATGGCTAAAAGTAAAACGAGCTCAATTGAGCCCGATTTTAACGATACATCTACGCGCTTTCTTCAGATCTGGAGGCTACACACCAACGTTTAGGGGTGCTAGGAGTTATCTCTAGCCAGGGACAGAAGGCAGATGATGGGGAGTAGAATCAGGGATTTGGGTTAAAGGGGTGAAGGTCAAAGGTCATAATCTGATTGGTGACCTGGGCACGGGGGCGGGCCGGACACTGGGCAGGACGTCCCAGCTAGAGGTGGAGCTGTTGTGATGAAAACACAGTGTCATGTGACCAGGAAACACAAACGATCACATCACAGACAGACACAATCATGTTAAAAGGGCAACAATCATGCCCCGAACCGACCCTTTATCATTTTCCTCTGCACGTTTTCTAGATGTGAAATAATGAGATAGTTATTGTCAGTATGGTGTGGGCTGGGTGAACCTTTGCCATATTCCTTACACCTAGCCAATCATCTCAGCTCTTTAGTCTCATTCCTAACCATGTGTCTTTAGCATTAAGCCTGGCAAGCGAGGCTGTTGGTTCTACATCTAAAGTGCATAATGTAGGGACAAAGGGTCGATTAAGAAGTGGGCAATTATCACACAGTCAGAGCAACAATCAGATGGTAGAGGATGATGTTGCCCCTGATCACTGATCTAAGGTCAGTTTTTTGTTTTTACCTCATGGTTACGGTTAGGATTGGAGTAACAAACCGATCCTAGATATGAGCACATAGGCCAGGGAATCTACCAATCACTGGTGGTTAACATAGTAATGTTATTTTTGATCAGGGTTGGAATTACACATTGACTCTAGGAGGTACACTGATGGGGGTGCCCACGTTGATGTTTTTTTTTTTTACAATTCAAGGGGTGCCAAAACACTTTTGGGGGAGAAACTTTTAGTATAGGCGTGGCTAGCATCTCCAGACATCCCTGTAATTAGAACCCTGTCACAGAGAACACTGGCAGTAGTATTCATTTGGTTTATGAACATGTAGTATTGGACATGGAAGCAGTAGGTATCAGGTATTATGGAGGTTTCCACCTGTTTACCAAGACCCTTTCATAATGCAGGTGTTTGAAAAATCTGCCAAGAGAAATGTGAAGATTGAGACACCAAGAACAAAAAGAAACTCAGGACATTTTGGATCAAAGCACACCAGTTTCATATGATAAACACAGGTAACCAGGTAACCAGCACAACAACAATCTGGTTGACGGTACTGTTTTCTACTTCAGATAACTCTGTAGTTGTCACGCCCTGGCCATAGAGAGGCTTTTATTCTCTATTTTGGTTAGGCCAGGGTGTGACTAGGGTGGGCATTCTAGTTTCTTTATTTCTATGTTTTCGATATCTTTGTGTTTGACCGGGTGTGGTTCTCAATCACAGGCAGCTGTCTATCGTTGTCTCTGATTGAGAATCATACTTAGGTGACCTTTTCCCCACCTGGGTTTGTGGGTAGTTATTTTTTGTTTTGTGTTTCTGCACCTGACAGAACTGTTAGTTGTCGTTTTGCTTTTTGTTATTTTGTTCATGATTTTTTTTCTAAAAAACACTTGAACACTTACCACCCTGTGCTTTGGTCCACTCCCTCTTCTTTTAACGGCCGTAACAGTAGTTGGTTTAATCAGAAACAGAATAGCCCTCAGGCAGACTAGTAAGCTAAGAAACCCCATTTAACAGCTCAGTGCCTTACCGTATAGTCTTCACTATGAAGCGAATGATGACAGCCACACCAACACAGCCACACAGAGCTCCTATTACTATCGCTGTGATCTCTCCTGAGACAGACAGAGAAATATTCCAACTAGTACATCAAACATGAAAAGATAGCCATTGACCAGAGGCCTACTCTAATAATGAATCAGCTATGAAGGTCCACATCTTACCGGCAGTGTACACCTTCACTGATTCTGTGGGAAAAGGAACATGTTATTTAGAGATTGTCTTATTACCTGTACGTCTGTCATAAGGCCTACATAATAACAGGCTTGACATGATCATAATGGTTTGACATGATCGTGATGTCATGACAGAGGGTTCATGTAAAAATACTGCTACTTTGTTTATGCAGTCGATAATTTAGTTGGAATTAATGTTCAATCAACATCTAGTAGAACTACAGGTAAATGATCATACGTCTACAGTGTGTTCTGTAGTCTTTGGAATGAGTGTTGTCTACCAGTAGAACTACAGGTAAATGATCATACGCCTACAGTGTGTTCTGTAGTCTTTGGAATGAGTGTTGTCTACCAGTAGAACTACAGGTAAATGATCATACGTCTACAGTGTGTTCTGTAGTCTTTGGAATGAGTGTTTTCTACCAGTAGAACTACAGGTAAATGATCATACGTCTACAGTGTGTTCTGTAGTCTTTGGAATGAGTGTTGTCTACCAGTAGAACTACAGGTAAATGATCATACGCCTACAGTGTGTTCTGTAGTCTTTGGAATGAGTGTTGTCTACCAGTAGAACTACAGGGAAATGATCGTACGTCTACAGTGTGTTCTGTAGTCTTTGGAATGAGTGTTGTCTACCAGTAGAACTACAGGTAAATGATCATACGCCTACAGTGTGTTCTGTAGTCTTTGGAATGAGTGTTGTCTACCAGTAGAACTACAGGTAAATGATCATACGTCTACAGTGTGTTCTGTAGTCTTTGGAATGAGTGTTGTCTACCAGTAGAACTACAGGTAAATGATCATACGTCTACAGTGTGTTCTGTAGTCTTTGGAATGAGTGTTGTCTACCAGTAGAACTACAGGTAAATGATCATACGTCTACAGTGTGTTCTGTAGTCTTTGGAATGAGTGTTGTCTACCAGTAGAACTACAGGGAAATGATCGTACGTCTACAGTGTGTTCTGTAATCTTTGGAATGAGTGTTGTCTACCAGTAGAACTACAGGTAAATGATCATACGCCTACAGTGTGTTCTGTAGTCTTTGGAATGAGTGTTGTCTACCAGTAGAACTACAGGTAAATGATCATACGTCTACAGTGTGTTCTGTAGTCTTTGGAATGAGTGTTGTCTACCAGTAGAACTACAGGTAAATGATCATACGTCTACAGTGTGTTCTGTAGTCTTTGGAATGAGTGTTGTCTACCAGTAGAACTACAGGTAAATGATCATACGCCTACAGTGTGTTCTGTAGTCTTTGGAATGAGTGTTGTCTACCAGTAGAACTACAGGTAAATGATCATACGTCTACAGTGTGTTCTGTAGTCTTTGGAATGAGTGTTGTCTACCAGTAGAACTACAGGTAAATGATCATACGTCTACAGTGTGTTCTGTAGTCTTTGGAATGAGTGTTGTCTACCAGTAGAACTACAGGTAAATGATCATACGTCTACAGTGTGTTCTGTAGTCTTTGGAATGAGTGTTGTCTACCAGTAGAACTACAGGTAAATGATCATACGTCTACAGTGTGTTCTGTAGTCTTTGGAATGAGTGTTGTCTACCAGTAGAACTACAGGTAAATGATCGTACGTCTACAGTGTGTTCTGTAGTCTTTGGAATGAGTGTTGTCTACCAGTAGAACTACAGGTAAATGATCGTACGTCTACAGTGTGTTCTGTAGTCTTTGGAATGAGTGTTGTCTACCAGTAGAACTACAGGGAAATGATCGTACGTCTACAGTGTGTTCTGTAGTCTTTGGAATAAGTGTTGTCCACGGGAGGCTGGTGGTACCTTAATTGGGGAGGATGGGCAGAATGGAATGATATCAAACACACCATTACATTCATTCCACCCCAGCCATTATTATGAGCCGTCCTCCTCTCACCAGCCTCCTATGGTGTTGTCATAGGCCACCCTATCAGTTTTTCACAAATTCTTTCTCCTTTGTCTGTGTTCCGCTCTCTCTCTCTTGCTCTCCCTTTCTCCTTTTCTCGCTCTCCCTTTCTCTCTCTCTCTCTCCCTTTCTTTCTTTCTTTCTTTCTTTCTCTCTCACTCTCCCTCTCTCCATTTCTCCCTTTCTTTCTCTGTCTCTCTCTTCCTCTCTCTCTCTCTCTCTCAGTCCCTCTCTCTCTCTTCCTCTCTTGTCATGTGAAAACAACAGTGTCAGTGTTTAGAGAAGAGATGTTGCAAAAACGAATCAGCCATCTCGTAAACAGAGCTCCCCCTCATTTACAGCTCCTCTTTCTCTTCCCCACTACTCCGCTCTCTCTTTCTCTCTATCACTCCCTCAAATCCCCCCCTCTCTCTTTTCCTATCTCCTACCCCCTCTATCCCCCTCTCTATCTCTTTCACAGTCAGTAACCCTTGACATTCCCACAGTTCTCACCACATTCCTCTCTTTAGTGTTTAACGCTAGCCTTCCTCCACATGTCCACCCCGAGAGCCCCTCACCGTGTCCACTAATACTGTGGTGAAATGTTATTAGTGGTCACGGTACGAGGCTAGGCCACCCCATGCCCTTCCTGCTGATGCTGCTGTTAGCTACGAGGCTAGCCCGCCTCATGCCCTTCCTGCTGATGCTGCTGTTAGCTACGAGGCTAGCCCGCCCCATGCCCTTCCTGCTGATGCTGCTGTTAGCTACGAGGCTAGCCCGCCCCATGCCCTTCCTGCTGATGCTGCTGTTAGGTACGAGGCTAGCCCGCCCCATGCCCTTCCTGCTGATGCTGCTGTTAGCTACGAGGCTAGCCCGCCCCATGCCCTTCCTGCTGATGCTGCTGTTAGCTACGAGGCTAGCCCGCCCCATGCCCTTCCTGCTGATGCTGCTGTTAGCTACGAGGCTAGCCCGCCTCATGCCCTTCCTGCTGATGCTGCTGTTAGCTACGAGGCTAGCCCGCCTCATGCCCTTCCTGCTGGTGCTGCTGTTAGCTACGAGGCTTGCCTGCCCCATGCCCTTCCTGCTGGTGCTGCTGTTAGGTACGAGGCTAGCCCGCCTCATGCCCTTCCTGCTGATGCTGCTGTAGCTAGCCCGCCTCATGCCCTTCCTGCTGATGCTGCTGCCGAGGCTGCCCCTCATGCCCTTCCTGCTGATGCTGCTGTTAGGTACGAGGCTAGCCCGCCTCATGCCCTTCCTGCTGATGCTGCTGTTAGCTACGAGGCTAGGCCGCCTCATGCCCTTCCTGCTGATGCTGCTGTTAGCTACGAGGCTGAGCCTGCCTCATGCCCTTCCTGCTGATGCTGCTGTTAGCTACGAGGCTCAGCCCGCCTCATGCCCTTCCTGCTGGTGCTGCTGTTAGGTACGAGGCTAGCCTGCCTCATGCCCTTCCTGCTGATGCTGCTGTTAGCTACGAGGCTAGCCTGCCCCATGCCCTTCCTGCTGATGCTGCTGTTATGCTGCTGTTACGAGGCTAGCCCGCCTCATGCCCTTCCTGCTGATGCTGCTGTTAGCTACGAGGCTAGCCTGCCCCATGCCCTTCCTGCTGATGCTGCTGTTAGCTACGAGGCTAGCCCGCCCCATGCCCTTCCTGCTGATGCTGCTGTTAGCTACGAGCTGCTAGCCTGCCTCATGCCCTTCCTGCTGATGCTGCTGTTAGGTACGAGGCTAGCCTGCCTCATGCCCTTCCTGCTGATGCTGCTGTTAGCTACGAGGCTAGCCCGCCCCATGCCCTTCCTGCTGATGCTGCTGTTATACGAGGCTAGCCTGCCCCATGCCCTTCCTGCTGATGCTGCTGTTAGCTACGAGGCTAGCCCGCCTCATGCCCTTCCTGCTGATGCTGCTGTTAGCTACGAGGCTTGCCTGCCCCATGCCCTTCCTGCTGATGCTGCTGTTAGCTACGAGGCTAGCCCGCCTCATGCCCTTCCTGCTGATGCTGCCCCATGCCCTTCCTGCTGATGCTGCTGTTAGGTACGAGGCTAGCCCGCCTCATGCCCTTCCTGCTGATGCTGCTGTTAGCCGAGGCTAGCCTGCCCCATGCCCTTCCTGCTGATGCTGCTGTTAGCTACGAGGCTAGCCCGCCTCATGCCCTTCCTGCTGATGCTGCTGTTAGCTACGAGGCTAGCCTGCCTCATGCCCTTCCTGCTGATGCTGCTGTTAGCTACAAGGCTAGCCCGCCCCATGCCCTTCCTGCTGATGCTGCTGTTAGCTACGAGGCTAGCCTGCCCCATGCCCTTCCTGCTGATGCTGCTGTTAGGTACGAGGCTAGCCCGCCCCATGCCCTTCCTGCTGATGCTGCTGTTAGCTACGAGGCTAGCCCGCCTCATGCCCTTCCTGCTGATGCTGCTGTTAGCTAGCCCGCCTCATGCCCTTCCTGCTGAGCTGCTGTTAGCCCTTGCCTCATGCCCTTCCTGCTGGTGCTGCTGTTAGCTACGAGGCTAGCCTGCCTCATGCCCTTCCTGCTGGTGCTGCTGTTAGGTAGCCCGCCCCCATGCGAGGCTAGCCCGCCTCATGCCCTTCCTGCTGATGCTGCTGTTAGGTACGAGGCTAGCCTGCCTCATGCCCTTCCTGCTGATGCTGCTGTTATCTACGAGGCTAGGCCTCATGCCCTTCCTGCCTCATGCCCTTCCTGCTGATGCTGCTGTTAGCTACGAGGCTAGCCCGCCTCATGCCCCTTCCTGCTGATGCTGCTGTTAGCTACGAGGCTAGCCTGCCCCATGCCCTTCCTGCTGATGCTGCTGTTAGCTACGAGGCTAGCCCGCCCCATGCCCTTCCTGCCCTGTCCTGCTGATGCTGCTGTGCCCTTCCTGCTGATGCTGCTGTTAGCCCGCCTCATGCCCTTCCTGCTGATGCTGCTGTTAGCTACGAGGCTAGCCCGCCCCATGCCCTTCCTGCTGATGCTGCTGTTAGCTACGAGGCTAGCCCGCCCCGTGCCCGTCCTGCTGATGCTGCTGTTGCTGCTACGAGGCTAGCCCGCCTCGTGCCCTTCCTGCTGATGCTGCTGTTAGGTGCGAGGCTAGCCCGCCCCATGCCCTTCCTGCTGATGCTGCTGTTAGCTACGAGGCTAGCCCGCCCCATGCCCTTCCTGCTGATGCTGCTGTTAGCTACGAGGCTAGCCCGCCCCATGCCCTTCCTGCTGATGCTGCTGTTAGCTACGAGGCTGGCCCGCCTCATGCCCTTCCTGCTGATGCTGCTGTTAGCTACGAGGCTAGCCCGCCTCATGCCCTTCCTGCTGGTGCTGCTGTTAGCTACGAGGCTTGCCTGCCCCATGCCCTTCCTGCTGGTGCTGCTGTTAGGTGACGAGGCTAGCCTGCCTCATGCCCTTCCTGCTGCTGTTAGCTACGAGGCTTGCCTGCCCCATGCCCTTCCTGCTGATGCTGCTGTTAGGTACGAGGCTAGCCCGCCTCATGCCCTTCCTGCTGATGCTGCTGTTAGCTACGTGGCTAGCCCGCCTCATGCCCTTCCTGCTGGTGCTGCTGTTAGGTCGAGGCTAGCCTGCCTCATGCCCTTCCTGCTGATGCTGCTGTTAGCTACGAGGCTAGCCTGCCCCATGCCCTTCCTGCTGATGCTGCTGTTAGCTACGAGGCTAGCCCGCTTCATGCCCTTCCTGCTGATGCTGCTGTTAGCTACGAGGCTAGCCTGCCTCATGCCCTTCCTGCTGATGCTGAAGTTAGGTACAAGGCTAGCCCGCCCCATGCCCTTCCTGCTGATGCTACTGTTAGGTACGAGGCTAGCCCGCCCCATGCCCTTCCTGCTGATGCTACTGTTAGGTCCTGCTGCCCGCCCCGTGCCCGTCCTGCTGATGCTGCTGTTAGCTGCGAGGCTAGCCCGCCTCATGCCCTTCCTGCTGATGCTGCTGTTAGCTACGAGGCTAGCCCGCCTCATGCCCTTCCTGCTGATGCTGCTGTTAGCTACGAGGCTTGCCTGCCCCATGCCCTTCCTGCTGGTGCTGCTGTTAGCTACGAGGCTAGCCCGCCTCATGCCCTTCCTGCTGGTGCTGCTGTTAGGTACGAGGCTAGCCTGCCTCATGCCCTTCCTGCTGATGCTGCTGTTAGCTACGAGGCTAGCCTGCCCCATGCCCTTCCTGCTGATGCTGCTGTTATCTCTATGCCCTTCCTGCTGATGCTGCTGTTAGAGCTAGCCTGCCCCATGCCCTTCCTGCTGATGCTGCTGTTAGCTACGAGGCTAGCCCGCCTCATGCCCTTCCTGCTGATGCTGCTGTTAGCTACGAGGCTTGCCTGCCTCATGCCCTTCCTGCTGATGCTGAAGTTAGCTACGAGGCTAGCCTGCCCCATGCCCTTCCTGCTGATGCTGACTGTTAGGTACGAGGCTAGCCCGCCCCATGCCCTTCCTGCTGATGCTACTGTTAGGTACGAGGCTAGCCCGCCCCATGCCCTTCCTGCTGATGCTGCTGTTAGCTACGAGGCTAGCCCGCCCCGTGCCCGTCCTGCTGATGCTGCTGTTAGCTACGAGGCTAGCCCGCCTCATGCCCTTCCTGCTGATGCTGCTGTTAGCTAGGCTAGCCCGCCTCATGCCCTTCCTGCTGAGGCTAGCCTGCCTCATGCCCTTCCTGCTGATGCTGCTGTTAGCTACGAGGCTAGCCCGCCTCATGCCCTTCCTGCTGGTGCTGCTGTTAGGTACGAGGCTAGCCTGCCTCATGCCCTTCCTGCTGATGCTGCTGTTAGCTACGAGGCTAGCCTGCCCCATGCCCTTCCTGCTGATGCTGCTGTTATCTACGAGGCTAGCCTGCCCCATGCCCTTCCTGCTGATGCTGCTGTTAGCTACGAGGCTAGCCCGCCTCATGCCCTTCCTGCTGATGCTGCTGTTAGCTACGAGGCTAGCCTGCCTCATGCCCTTCCTGCTGATGCTGAAGTTAGGTACAAGACTAGCCCGCCCCATGCCCTTCCTGCTGATGCTACTGTTAGGTACGAGGCTAGCCCGCCCCATGCCCTTCCTGCTGATGCTACTGTTAGGTACGAGGCTAGCCCGCCCCATGCCCTTCCTGCTGATGCTGCTGTTAGCTACGAGGCTAGCCCGCCCCATGCCCTTCCTGCTGATGCTGCTGTTAGCTACGAGGCTAGCCCGCCCCGTGCCCGTCCTGCTGATGCTGCTGTTAGCTACGAGGCTAGCCCGCCTCATGCCCTTCCTGCTGATGCTGCTGTTAGGTACGAGGCTAGCCTGCCTCATGCCCTTCCTGCTGATGCTGCTGTTAGCTACGAGGCTAGCCCGCCCCATGCCCTTCCTGCTGATGCTGCTGTTAGCTACGAGGCTAGCCCGCCCCATGCCCTTCCTGCTGATGCTGCTGTTAGCTACGAGGCTAGCCCGCCCCATGCCCTTCCTGCTGATGCTGCTGTTAGCTACGAGGCTAGCCTGCCTCATGCCCTTCCTGCTGATGCTGCTGTTAGCTACGAGGCTAGCCCGCCTCATGCCCTTCCTGCTGGTGCTGCTGTTGGCTACGAGGCTTGCCTGCCCCATGCCCTTCCTGCTGGTGCTGCTGTTAGGTACGAGGCTAGCCCGCCTCATGCCCTTCCTGCTGCTGTTAGCTACGAGGCTTGCCTGCCCCATGCCCTTCCTGCTGATGCTGCTGTTAGGTACGAGGCTAGCCTGCCTCATGCCCTTCCTGCTGATGCTGCTGTTAGCTACGAGGCTAGCCTGCCCCATGCCCTTCCTGCTGATGCTGCTGTTAGCTACGAGGCTAGCCCGCCTCATGCCCTTCCTGCTGATGCTGCTGTTAGCTACGAGGCTAGCCTGCCTCATGCCCTTCCTGCTGATGCTGAAGTTAGGTACAAGGCTAGCCCGCCCCATGCCCTTCCTGCTGATGCTACTGTTAGGTACGAGGCTAGCCCGCCCCATGCCCTTCCTGCTGATGCTACTGTTAGGTACGAGGCTAGCCCGCCCCGTGCCCGTCCTGCTGATGCTGCTGTTAGCTACGAGGCTAGCCCGCCTCATGCCCTTCCTGCTGATGCTGCTGTTAGCTACGAGGCTAGCCCGCCTCATGCCCTTCCTGCTGGTGCTGCTGTTAGCTACGAGGCTTGCCTGCCCCATGCCCTTCCTGCTGGTGCTGCTGTTAGGTACGAGGCTAGCCCGCCTCATGCCCTTCCTGCTGGTGCTGCTGTTAGGTACGAGGCTAGCCTGCCTCATGCCCTTCCTGCTGATGCTGCTGTTAGCTACGAGGCTAGCCTGCCCCATGCCCTTCCTGCTGATGCTGCTGTTATCTACGAGGCTAGCCCGCCTCATGCCCTTCCTGCTGATGCTGCTGTTAGCTACGAGGCTAGCCTGCCTCATGCCCTTCCTGCTGATGCTGCTGTTAGCTACGAGGCTAGCCCGCCCCATGCCCTTCCTGCTGATGCTGCTGTTAGCTACGAGGCTAGCCCGCCCCGTGCCCGTCCTGCTGATGCTGCTGTTAGCTACGAGGCTAGCCCGCCTCATGCCCTTCCTGCTGATGCTGCTGTTAGCTACGAGGCTAGCCCGCCCCATGCCCTTCCTGCTGATGCTGCTGTTAGCTACGAGGCTAGCCCGCCCCGTGCCCGTCCTGCTGATGCTGCTGTTAGCTACGAGGCTAGCCCGCCTCGTGCCCTTCCTGCTGATGCTGCTGTTAGGTACGAGGCTAGCCCGCCCCATGCCCTTCCTGCTGATGCTGCTGTTAGCTACGAGGCTAGCCCGCCCCATGCCCTTCCTGCTGATGCTGCTGTTAGCTACGAGGCTAGCCCGCCCCATGCCCTTCCTGCTGATGCTGCTGTTAGCTACGAGGCTAGCCCGCCTCATGCCCTTCCTGCTGATGCTGCTGTTAGCTACGAGGCTAGCCCGCCTCATGCCCTTCCTGCTGGTGCTGCTGTTAGCTACGAGGCTTGCCTGCCCCATGCCCTTCCTGCTGGTGCTGCTGTTAGGTACGAGGCTAGCCTGCCTCATGCCCTTCCTGCTGCTGTTAGCTACGAGGCTTGCCTGCCCCATGCCCTTCCTGCTGATGCTGCTGTTAGGTACGAGGCTAGCCCGCCTCATGCCCTTCCTGCTGATGCTGCTGTTAGCTACGTGGCTAGCCCGCCTCATGCCCTTCCTGCTGGTGCTGCTGTTAGGTACGAGGCTAGCCTGCCTCATGCCCTTCCTGCTGATGCTGCTGTTAGCTACGAGGCTAGCCTGCCCCATGCCCTTCCTGCTGATGCTGCTGTTAGCTACGAGGCTAGCCCGCTTCATGCCCTTCCTGCTGATGCTGCTGTTAGCTACGAGGCTAGCCTGCCTCATGCCCTTCCTGCTGATGCTGAAGTTAGGTACAAGGCTAGCCCGCCCCATGCCCTTCCTGCTGATGCTACTGTTAGGTACGAGGCTAGCCCGCCCCATGCCCTTCCTGCTGATGCTACTGTTAGGTACGAGGCTAGCCCGCCCCGTGCCCGTCCTGCTGATGCTGCTGTTAGCTACGAGGCTAGCCCGCCTCATGCCCTTCCTGCTGATGCTGCTGTTAGCTACGAGGCTAGCCCGCCTCATGCCCTTCCTGCTGGTGCTGCTGTTAGCTACGAGGCTTGCCTGCCCCATGCCCTTCCTGCTGGTGCTGCTGTTAGGTACGAGGCTAGCCCGCCTCATGCCCTTCCTGCTGGTGCTGCTGTTAGGTACGAGGCTAGCCTGCCTCATGCCCTTCCTGCTGATGCTGCTGTTAGCTACGAGGCTAGCCTGCCCCATGCCCTTCCTGCTGATGCTGCTGTTATCTACGAGGCTAGCCCGCCTCATGCCCTTCCTGCTGATGCTGCTGTTAGCTACGAGGCTAGCCTGCCCCATGCCCTTCCTGCTGATGCTGCTGTTAGCTACGAGGCTAGCCCGCCTCATGCCCTTCCTGCTGATGCTGCTGTTAGCTACGAGGCTTGCCTGCCTCATGCCCTTCCTGCTGATGCTGAAGTTAGGTACAAGGCTAGCCCGCCCCATGCCCTTCCTGCTGATGCTACTGTTAGGTACGAGGCTAGCCCGCCCCATGCCCTTCCTGCTGATGCTACTGTTAGGTACGAGGCTAGCCCGCCCCATGCCCTTCCTGCTGATGCTGCTGTTAGCTACGAGGCTAGCCCGCCCCGTGCCCGTCCTGCTGATGCTGCTGTTAGCTACGAGGCTAGCCCGCCTCATGCCCTTCCTGCTGATGCTGCTGTTAGGTACGAGGCTAGCCTGCCTCATGCCCTTCCTGCTGATGCTGCTGTTAGCTACGAGGCTAGCCCGCCCCATGCCCTTCCTGCTGATGCTGCTGTTAGCTACGAGGCTAGCCCGCCTCGTGCCCTTCCTGCTGATGCTGCTGTTAGGTACGAGGCTAGCCCGCCCCATGCCCTTCCTGCTGATGCTGCTGTTAGCTACGAGGCTAGCCCGCCCCATGCCCTTCCTGCTGATGCTGCTGTTAGCTACGAGGCTAGCCCGCCCCATGCCCTTCCTGCTGATGCTGCTGTTAGCTACGAGGCTAGCCCGCCTCATGCCCTTCCTGCTGATGCTGCTGTTAGCTACGAGGCTAGCCCGCCTCATGCCCTTCCTGCTGGTGCTGCTGTTAGCTACGAGGCTTGCCTGCCCCATGCCCTTCCTGCTGGTGCTGCTGTTAGGTACGAGGCTAGCCTGCCTCATGCCCTTCCTGCTGCTGTTAGCTACGAGGCTTGCCTGCCCCATGCCCTTCCTGCTGATGCTGCTGTTAGGTACGAGGCTAGCCCGCCTCATGCCCTTCCTGCTGATGCTGCTGTTAGCTACGAGGCTAGGCCGCCTCATGCCCTTCCTGCTGATGCTGCTGTTAGCTACGAGGCTAGCCTGCCTCATGCCCTTCCTGCTGATGCTGCTGTTAGCTACGAGGCTAGCCCGCCTCATGCCCTTCCTGCTGGTGCTGCTGTTAGGTACGAGGCTAGCCTGCCTCATGCCCTTCCTGCTGATGCTGCTGTTAGCTACGAGGCTAGCCTGCCCCATGCCCTTCCTGCTGATGCTGCTGTTAGGTACAAGGCTAGCCCGCCCCATGCCCTTCCTGCTGATGCTACTGTTAGGTACGAGGCTAGCCCGCCCCATGCCCTTCCTGCTGATGCTACTGTTAGGTACGAGGCTAGCCCGCCCCATGCCCTTCCTGCTGATGCTACTGTTAGGTACGAGGCTAGCCCGCCCCATGCCCTTCCTGCTGATGCTGCTGTTAGCTACGAGGCTAGCCCGCCCCATGCCCTTCCTGCTGATGCTGCTGTTAGCTACGAGGCTAGCCCGCCCCGTGCCCGTCCTGCTGATGCTGCTGTTAGCTACGAGGCTAGCCCGCCTCATGCCCTTCCTGCTGCTGTTAGCTACGAGGCTTGCCTGCCCCATGCCCTTCCTGCTGATGCTGCTGTTAGGTACGAGGCTAGCCCGCCTCATGCCCTTCCTGCTGATGCTGCTGTTAGCTACGAGGCTAGGCCGCCTCATGCCCTTCCTGCTGATGCTGCTGTTAGCTACGAGGCTAGCCTGCCTCATGCCCTTCCTGCTGATGCTGCTGTTAGCTACGAGGCTAGCCCGCCTCATGCCCTTCCTGCTGGTGCTGCTGTTAGGTACGAGGCTAGCCCGCCTCATGCCCTTCCTGCTGATGCTGCTGTTAGGTACAAGGCTAGCCCGCCCCATGCCCTTCCTGCTGATGCTACTGTTAGGTACGAGGCTAGCCCGCCCCATGCCCTTCCTGCTGATGCTACTGTTAGGTACGAGGCTAGCCCGCCCCATGCCCTTCCTGCTGATGCTGCTGTTAGCTACGAGGCTAGCCCGCCCCATGCCCTTCCTGCTGATGCTGCTGTTAGCTACGAGGCTAGCCCGCCCCGTGCCCGTCCTGCTGATGCTGCTGTTAGCTACGAGGCTAGCCCGCCTCATGCCCTTCCTGCTGATGCTGCTGTTAGGTACGAGGCTAGCCCGCCCCATGCCCTTTCTGCTGGTGCTGCTGTTAGCTACGAGGCTGTTGGTTGTGTTAGAGACCCCCCCCCCCCCCCCCGACCTAATGGGAAGGATGAGAGGATGGTCCGGTCGTTAAGTGGTTGGGGTGTACGGTAGTTGTCCTGCATGACGACGCGGTCAGCGTCCTCCTTACTGGCATACAGCACTGTCTCCAGCTTCATCAGCTGAGGAAGAAGGGAGGACAGAGAGGAAGAGAAGAGGAAAGAGAGAAGTAAAGAGGGGAGGAAGAGAGGAAAGATGGTGAAGAGGAGGAAGACGAGGGAAGAGGGGGAGAAAAGAAGAGGAGGACATAGTGATGCTTTGAATTCAAGCATAAGTATATCACCATCACACCATCACACACCACACACCTTCCCTCACCTGTGTGTGTGAGATTTTGACAGTCTCTGTGAAGAGGGTCCAGAGGACACTCTGGAAGCAGGGAGGAGTGGTGAGAGAGCCATTGTATCGGTAGTACCGCCCCAGGTCAGAGGGCAGGAGGGACTGGACATCAAAGGCTGGGATGGACACACTCTGACCTGACCACGTAGGGAGGAATGGAGGGGTGGATGGACAGATGAAAGTTAGAGGAGATGTACAGTGTTTGACTCCTGGAGTGGTGCTGTTTGGCACTTGCATAAGAAATCAGAGAATCCCCATAAACTACTGTAGTCGTGGTAACATTGCTAGAAGGTAGCTGTAGTAATAATGCTGCTTGGCTAAGGTGTACTTTGATTAAGCTACCTGGGGCGGCAGGTAGCCTAGTGGTTAGAGTGTTGGACTAATAACCAAACATTTGCAAGATCCAACCCCCGAGCTGACACGGTAAAAGTCTGTTGTTCTGCCCCTGAACAGGCAGTTAACCCACTGTTCCTAGGCTGTCATTGAAAATAAGAATTTGTTCTTAACTGACTTGCCTAGTTAAATAAAGGTAAATAATAATTACCAGCTGTCTCACCTGCATGTCTGATGCGACCCAGGTAGTTGAGAATGTTCCAAAAGGCCTGGTTAGCCTCCTCACCTGTCTGACAGATCACACATCTTCCCTTTAGGTCAAGTGTGCAGGCTTTACTATACATTCACAAAGCCTTTCTTACTAATCTGGTGATGTGTACATTTTACAACTGAAGAAATAAAATGTAAATAAAGGGAATTTGTAACCTATTGTAAAAATACAACTCTTTTGAAGTATGTAATGTATCCAGTGGTTGATGTGATTGTCAGTTAGTTAAGATGTAACAGTCCTACCTCTATGAGGACTCCCAGGACTGCCAGTCCATCCTGCTGGGTCATAGCCACTGACATGTTAGGGTACAGCTCTGAGTTGTAGTGCACCACATGCAGCTACACAGAGAGGGAACATGGTTAGTGTGTGTGTGTGTGTGTGTGTGTGTGTGTGTGTGTGTGTGTGTGTGTGTGTGTGTGTGGCAGTGTCTAATTTTTGGAAAATCCCCCTTGAGTTTGAATGAAAAGTGCTGCTACATTCATTTACATAGCGTTCAGATGGGAGAAAAAGAGAGTGAGTGAGGGAGAGGGAATGAGAGAGTGATAGAGAAAGGGAGGGGGGATATGCTGGCTCATTGAAACTCTTTGAGAGGGAGGGAGTAGGGGAGGGTGGAGAGAAACACTAATTGTCTGTCTTTACGTAATAGCGTGTAACCAGAGCATGGAGCTTCTCCTTCATGTTTTCAAACTCTCACAAACTCTCTCTAACTCTTCCTATGTATACTGTAGGTGTTTGAGAGGCTTTTATTTGACATGCTTTCTAATCCTGAAGTCTTTACAACAATTTCAATCAGATTTAATTCCACTCCCCAATTAATTAACATCATTCAAACACTTGTTCTCCAATAACCTTTCTTTTCAAGTTTGTTTTCTCCTACTATGACTTGTGTTAACCAGATGAGCTAAGAGTCCAGATTGCTGTTTAGTGTTTCTGTATAATATTTAATGGGATTATAGTATGATTTCTCAACTGAACAAACACACACACAGTCCCCTCAACAAACACACACACAGTCCCCTCAACAAACACACACACAGTCCCCTCAACAAACACACACACAGTCCCCTCAACAAACACACACACAGTCCCTCACCTCTGCAGCGGAGCTCTGACCGTTGATGGTGTGTTCGCTGCCCCCGGCCTCCGGGGCTCCATTGCCCCAGTGCAGGTGCATCTGGACGGCCGTGAACTGCCAGGGCAGCCCCCCTAAACCCATCCAGCCTGGGAGAGGAACCACCACTGTGATGGAGAGAAAGCATGGTTGCTGTAGTTACCTGTATGTATGTTGTTAGTGATGGAGTCAGCGTGATTGCTGTAGTTACCTGTATGTTGTTAGTGATGGAGTCAGAATGGTTTCTGTAGTTACCTGTATGTATGTTGTTAGTGATGGAGTCAGCATGGTTGCTGTACTTACCTGTATGTATGTTGTTAGTGATGGAGTCAGCATGGTTGCTGTACTTACCTGTATGTATGTTGTTAGTGATGGAGTCAGCATGATTGCTGTAGTTACCTGTATGTTGTTAGTGATGGAGTCAGAATGGTTGCTGTAGTTACCTGTATGTATGTTGTTAGTGATGGAGTCAGCATGGTTGCTGTAGTTACCTGTATGTTGTTAGTGATGGAGTCAGAATGGTTGCTGAAGTTACCTGTATGTATGTTGTTAGTGATGGAGTCAGCATGGTTGCTGTACTTACCTGTATGTATGTTGTTAGTGATGGAGTCAGCATGTTTGCTGTAGTTACCTGTATTTTGTTAGTGATGGAGTCAGCATGGTTGCTGTAGTTACCTGTATTTTGTTAGTGATGGAGTCAACATGGTTGCTGTAGTTACCTGTATTTTGTTAGTGATGGAGTCAGCATGGTTGCTGTAGTTACCTGTATGTTGTTAGTGATGGAGTCAGCATGGTTGCTGTACTTACCTGTATGTATGTTGTTAGTGATGGAGTCAGCATGGTTGCTGTAGTTACCTGTATTTTGTTAGTGATGGAGTCAGCTTGGTTGCTGTAGTTACCTGTATGTTGTTAGTGATGGAGTCAGCATGGTTGCTGTAGTTACCTGTATGTTGTTAGTGATGGAGTCAGAATGGTTGCTGTAGTTACCTGTATGTATGTTGTTAGTGATGGAGTCAGCGTGATTGCTGTAGTTACCTGTATGTTGTTAGTGATGGAGTCAGAATGGTTGCTGTAGTTACCTGTATGTATGTTGTTAGTGATGGAGTCAGCATGGTTGCAGTAGTTACCTGTATGTTGTTAGTGATGGAGTCAGAATGGTTGCTGTAGTTACCTGTATGTATGTTGTTAGTGATGGAGTCAGCATGGTTGCTGTAGTTACCTGTATGTTGTTAGTGATGGAGTCAGCATGGTTGCTGTACTTACCTGTATGTATGTTGTTAGTGATGGAGTCAGCATGGTTGCTGTAGTTACCTGTATTTTGTTAGTGATGGAGTCAGCATGGTTGCTGTAGTTACCTGTATTTTGTTAGTGATGGAGTCAGCATGGTTGCTGTACTTACCTGTATGTATGTTGTTAGTGATGGAGTCAGCATGGTTGCTGTAGTTACCTGTATTTTGTTAGTGATGGAGTCAGCATGGTTGCTGTAGTTACCTGTATGTTGTTAGTGATGGAGTCAGCATGGTTGCTGTACTTACCTGTATGTATGTTGTTAGTGATGGAGTCAGCATGTTTGCTGTAGTTACCTGTATTTTGTTAGTGATGGAGTCAGCATGGTTGCTGTAGTTACCTGTATTTTGTTAGTGATGGAGTCAGCATGGTTGCTGTAGTTACCTGTATTTTGTTAGTGATGGAGTCAGCATGGTTGCTGTACTTACCTGTATGTATGTTGTTAGTGATGGAGTCAGCATGGTTGCTGTAGTTACCTGTATGTTGTTAGTGATGGAGTCAGAATGGTTGCTGTAGTTACCTGTATGTATGTTGTTAGTGATGGAGTCAGCATGGTTGCTGTAGTTACCTGTATGTTGTTAGTGATGGAGTCAGCATGGTTGCTGTACTTACCTGTATGTATGTTGTTAGTGATGGAGTCAGCATGTTTGCTGTAGTTACCTGTATTTTGTTAGTGATGGAGTCAGCATGGTTGCTGTAGTTACCTGTATTTTGTTAGTGATGGAGTCAGCATGGTTGCTGTAGTTACCTGTATGTTGTTAGTGATGGAGTCAGCATGGTTGCTGTACTTACCTGTATGTATGTTGTTAGTGATGGAGTCAGCATGGTTGCTGTAGTTACCTGTATTTTGTTAGTGATGGAGTCAGCATGTTTGCTGTAGTTACCTGTATTTTGTTAGTGATGGAGTCAGCATGGTTGCTGTAGTTACCTGTATTTTGTTAGTGATGGAGTCAGCATGGTTGCTGTAGTTACCTGTATTTTGTTAGTGATGGAGTCAGCTTGGTTGCTGTAGTTACCTGTATGTTGTTAGTGATGGAGTCAGCATGGTTGCTGTAGTTACCTGTATGTTGTTAGTGATGGAGTCAGAATGGTTGCTGTAGTTACCTGTATGTATGTTGTTAGTGATGGAGTCAGCGTGATTGCTGTAGTTACCTGTATGTTGTTAGTGATGGAGTCAGAATGGTTGCTGTAGTTACCTGTATGTATGTTGTTAGTGATGGAGTCAGCATGGTTGCAGTAGTTACCTGTATGTTGTTAGTGATGGAGTCAGAATGGTTGCTATAGTTACCTGTATGTATGTTGTTAGTGATGGAGTCAGCATGGTTGCTGTAGTTACCTGTATGTTGTTAGTGATGGAGTCAGCATGGTTGCTGTACTTACCTGTATGTATGTTGTTAGTGATGGAGTCAGCATGGTTGCTGTAGTTACCTGTATTTTGTTAGTGATGGAGTCAGCATGGTTGCTGTAGTTACCTGTATGTATGTTGTTAGTGATGGAGTCAGCATGGTTGCTGTAGTTACCTGTATGTTGTTAGTGATGGAGTCAGCATGGTTGCTGTACTTACCTGTATGTATGTTGTTAGTGATGGAGTCAGCATGGTTGCTGTAGTTACCTGTATTTTGTTAGTGATGGAGTCAGCATGGTTGCTGTAGTTACCTGTATGTTGTTAGTGATGGAGTCAGCATGGTTGCTGTACTTACCTGTATGTATGTTGTTAGTGATGGAGTCAGCATGGTTGCTGTAGTTACCTGTATGTTGTTAGTGATGGAGTGAGCATGGTTGCTGTACTTACCTGTATGTATGTTGTTAGTGATGGAGTCAGCATGGTTGCTGTAGTTACCTGTATTTTGTTAGTGATGGAGTCAGCATGTTTGCTGTAGTTACCTGTATTTTGTTAGTGATGGAGTCAGCATGGTTGCTGTAGTTACCTGTATTTTGTTAGTGATGGAGTCAGCATGGTTGCTGTAGTTACCTGTATGTTGTTAGTGATGGAGTCAGCACGGTTGCTGTACTTACCTGTATGTTGTTAGTGATGGAGTCAGCATGGTTGCTGTAGTTACCTGTATGTATGTTGTTCGTGATGGAGTCTGCATGGTTGCTGTAGTTACCTGTATGTATATTGTTAGTGATGGAATCAGCATGGTTGCTGTAGTTACCTGTATGTTGTTGGTGATGGAGTCAGAATGGTTGCTGTAGTTACCTGTATGTATGTTGTTAGTGATGGAGTCAGCATGGTTGCTGTAGTTACCTGTATGTTAGTTGTTAGTGATGGAGTCAGCATGGTTGCTGTAGTTACATGTATGTTAGTTGTTAGTGATGGAGTCAGCATGGTTGCTGTAGTTACCTTTCTGTTGTAAGTGATGGAGTCAGCATGGTTGCTGTAGTTACCTGTATGTATGTTGTTAGTGATGGAGTCAGCATGGTTGCTGTAGTTACCTGTATGTTGTTAGTGATGGAGTCAGCATGGTTGCTGTACTTACCTGTATGTATGTTGTTAGTGATGGAGTCAGCATGTTTGCTGTAGTTACCTGTATTTTGTTAGTGATGGAGTCAGCATGGTTGCTGTACTTACCTGTATTTTGTTAGTGATGGAGTCAGCATGGTTGCTGTAGTTACCTGTATTTTGTTAGTGATGGAGTCAGCTTGGTTGCTGTAGTTACCTGTATGTTGTTAGTGATGGAGTCAGCATGGTTGCTGTAGTTACCTGTATGTTGTTAGTGATGGAGTCAGAATGGTTGCTGTAGTTACCTGTATGTATGTTGTTAGTGATGGAGTCAGCGTGATTGCTGTAGTTACCTGTATGTTGTTAGTGATGGAGTCAGAATGGTTGCTGTAGTTACCTGTATGTATGTTGTTAGTGATGGAGTCAGCATGGTTGCAGTAGTTACCTGTATGTTGTTAGTGATGGAGTCAGCATGGTTGCTGTAGTTACCTGTATGTATGTTGTTAGTGATGGAGTCTGCATGGTTGCTGTAGTTACCTGTATGTATATTGTTAGTGATGGAGTCAGCATGGTTGCTGTAGTTACCTGTATGTTGTTAGTGATGGAGTCAGAATGGTTGCTGTAGTTACCTGTATGTATGTTGTTAGTGATGGAGTCAGCATGGTTGCTGTAGTTACCTGTATGTTAGTTGTTAGTGTTGGAGTCAGCATGGTTGCTGTAGTTACCTGTATGTTAGTTGTTAGTGATGGAGTCAGCATGGTTGCTGTAGTTACCTTTCTGTTGTAAGTGATGGAGTCAGCATGGTTGCTGTAGTTACCTGTATGTTAGTTGTTAGTGATGGAGTCAGCATGGTTGCTGTAGTTACCTTTCTGTTGTAAGTGATGGAGTCAGCATGGTTACTATAGTTACCTGTATGTCCGTCGTTGTAGAGGCTGAAGGGTTTGTTGCCGTGCTGGCTATAACCGAGGGGGGTAAGAGGGCCCAGGCTGGGGTCATACTGGGTCTGGACCGTTGCCACGTCAACCGGAGACTGGGCCTTACCACCACAGTCTGGGAAGTAATCCGCCCACTTGGACTGGCCTACTGAACCTGAGGGGGAGGAGAAGGGAAGAGAGTGACCAAAACATGACACATCTTGTGACTCTCTGTCAGTGACACACATTAAGCATGGCCAGTCAGTCAGCAGGCCTTTTCTTTTGTAACATTTCATATTGACCTCTTGACCATTTTCTGTGGAAAACAAAAGATAAGTTGGGGATCATCCTCTCTTTCACACTCCCCTGCTATACTTTTTTTTTTTTTTACTAGGCATGTCAGTTAAGAACAAATTCTTATTTTCAATGACGGCCTAGGAACGGTGGGTTAACTGCCTCTTTAGGGGCAGAATGACAGATTTGTACCTTGTCAGCTCGGGGATTTGAACTTGCAACCTTTTGGTTACTAGTCCAACACTCTATCTTACTAGGCTACCCTGCCGACCCACCTGACCTTCTCTGACTAATGACTAATGAGCATCATCACCCTTACGAACACACACCCAGACACACAACACACACACATACAGTGGGGCAAAAAAGTATTTAGTCAGCCACCAATTGTGCAAGGTCTCCCACTTAAAAAGACGAGAGAGGCCTGTAATTTTCATCATAGGTACACTTCAACTATGACAGACAAAATGAGGGGGAAAAAATCCTAAAAATCACATTGTAGGATTTTTAATGAATTTATTTGCAAATTATGGTGGAAAATAAGTATTTGGTCAATAACAAAAGTTTATCTCAATACTTTGTTATATACCCTTTGTTGGCAATGACAGAGGTCAAACGTTTTCTGTAAGTCTTCACAAGGTTTTCACACACTGTTGCTGGTATTTTGGCCCATTCCTCCATGCAGATCTCTTCTAGAGCAGTGATGTTTTGGGGCTGTTGCTGGGCAACACGGACTTTCAACTCCCTCCAAAGATTTTCTATGGGGTTGAGATCTGGAGACTGGCTAGGCCACTCCAGGACCTTGAAATGCTTCTTACGAAGCCACTCCTTCGTTGCCTGGGCGATGTGTTTGGGATCATTTTCATGCTGAAAGACCCAGCCACGTTTCATCTTCAATGCCCTTGCTGATGGAAGGAGGTTTTCACTCAAAATCTCACGATACATGGCCCCATTCATTCTTTCCTTTACACGGATCAGTCGTCCTGGTCCCTTTGCAGAAAAACAGCCCCAAAGCATGATGTTTCCACCCCCATGCTTCACAGTAGGTATGGTGTTCTTTGGATTACAACTCAGCATTCTTTGTCCTCCAAACATGACGAGTTGAGTTTTTACCAAAAAGTTGTATTTTGGTTTCATCTGACCATATGACATTCTCCCAATCTTCTTCTGGATCATCCAAATGCTCTCTAGCAAACTTCAAACGGGCCTGGACATGTACTGGCTTAAGCAGGGGGACACGTCTGGCACTGCAGGATTTGAGTCCCTGGCGGCGTAGTGTGTTACTGATGGTAGGCTTTGTTACTTTGGTCCCAGCTCTCTGCAGGTCATTCACTAGGTCCCCCTGTGTGGTTCTGGGATTTTTGCCCACTGTTCTTGTGATCATTTTGACCCCACGGGGTGAGATCTTGCGTGGAGCCCCAGATCGAGGGAGATTATCAGTGGTCTTGTATGTCTTCCATTTCCTAATAATTGCTCCCACAGTTGATTTCTTCAAACCAAGCTGCTTACCTATTTCAGATGCAGTATTCCCAGGCTGGTGCAGGTCTACAATTTTGTTTCTGGTGTCCTTTGACAGCTCTTTGGTCTTGGCCATAGTGGAGTTTGGAGTGTGACTGTTTGAGGTTGTTGACAGGTGTCTTTTATACTGATAACAAGTTCAAACAGGTGCCATTAATACAGGTAACGAGTGGAGGACAGAGGAGCCTCTTAAAGAAGAAGTTACAGGTCTGTGAGAGCCAGAAGTCTTGCTTGGTTGTAGGTGACCAAATACTTATTTTCCACCATAATTTGCAAATAAATTCATTAAAAATCCTACAATGTGATTTTCTGGATTTTTTTCTTCTCATTTTGTCTGTCATAGTTGAAGTGTACCTATTATGAAAATTACAGGCCTCTCTCATCTTTTTAAGTGGGAGAACTTGCACAATTGGTGGCTGACTAAATACGTTTTTGCCCCACTGTATACGTTACATACACAAACACACTTACACACACACACACACATACACACACACACACACACGCACAGACTCACATCATTATCCAAGAAACCCTAGACCCACTCCAATTTGCATACCGCACCAACAGATCCACAGAAGATGCAATCTCTATTGCACTCCACACTGCCCTTTCCCACCTGGACAAAAGGAACACCTATGTGAGAATGCTGTTCATTGACTACAGCTCAGCGTTCAACACCACAGTGCTCTCAAAGCTCATCACTAAGCTAACGACCCTGGGACTAAACACCTCACTCTGCAACTAGATCCTAGACTTACTGACAGGCCGCCCCCAGTTGGTAAGGGTAGGTAACAACACATCCGCCACGCTGATCCTAAACACAGGGGACCCTCAGGGGTGCGTGCTCAGTCCCCTCCTGTATTCCCTGTTCACTCATGACTGCACGGCCAGGCACAACTCCAACACCATCATTCAGTTTGCTGATGACACAACAGTGGTAGGCCTGATCACCGACAACGATGAGACAGCCTATAGGGAGAAGGTCACAGACCTGGCATTGTGGTGCCAGGACAACACCTCTCCTTCAAAGTGATCAAGACAAAGGAGATGATTGTGGACTACAGGAAAAAGAGGACCGAGCACGGACCCATTCTCATCGACGGGGCTGTAGTGGAGCAGGTTGAGAGCTTCAAGTTCCTTGGTGTCCACATCACCAACAAACTAACATGGTCCAAACACATCAAGACAGTCGTGAAGTGGGCACGACAAAACCTATTCCCCCTCGGGAGACTGAAAAGATTTGGCATGGGTCCTTAGATCCTCAAAAGTTTCTACAGCTGTGCCATGGAGAGCATCCTGATGGGTTGCATCACTGCCTGTTATGGCAACTGCTTCGGCTTCCGACCGCAGGGCACTACAGAGGGTAGTGTGTACGGCCCAGTACATCACTGCCTGTTATGGCAACTGCTCGGCTTCCGACCGCAAGACACTACAGAGGGTAGTGTGTACGGCCCAGTACATCACTGCCTGTTATGGCAACTGCTCGGCTTCCGACCGCAAGGCACTACAGAGGGTAGTGTGTACGGCCCAATACATCACTGGACCTCTATACCAGGCGGTGTCAGAGGAAGGCCCTAAACATTGTCAAAGACTCCAGCCACCCAAGTCATAGACTGTCCTCTCTGCTACCGCACGGCAGGTGGTGCCGGAGTGCCAAGTCTAGGTCCAAGAGGCTTCTAAACAGCTTCTACCACCAAGCCATAAGACTCCTGAACAGCTAATCAAATGGCTACCTAATTGGACCCCCCCCTCCCCCCACGCTGCTGCTACTATGTTATTAGCGATGCATTTTTCAGGATAAAATATAAACGGAATGGAGCTAAGCACAGGCAAAACCCTAGAGGGAAATGTATTTTAGTCTGCTTTCCACCAGACACTGGGAGACAATAACCTAGAACACAAGGTCAAATCTACAGAATCCTAGAGGGAAATGTATTTTAGTCTGCTTTCCACCAGACACTGGGAGACAATAACCTAGAACACAAGGTCAAATCTACAGAATCCTAGAGGGAAATGTATTTTAGTCTGCTTTCCACCAGACACTGGGAGACAATAACCTAGAACACAAGGTCAAATCTACAGAATCCTAGAGGGAAATGTATTTTAGTCTGCTTTCCACCAGACACTGGGAGACAATAACCTAGAACACAAGGTCAAATCTACAGAATCCTAGAGGGAAATGTATTTTAGTCTGCTTTCCACCAGACACTGGGAGACAATAACCTAGAACACAAGGTCAAATCTACAGAATTTTAAAGTTGCTTACCAAGAAGACAGTAAATGTTCCTGAGTGGCCTAGATACCGTTTTGACTTAAATCTACTTGAAAATCTAAGGCAAGACCTGAGAATGGTTGTCAAGCAATGATCAACAACCAATTTGACAGAGCTTTAAGAATTTGAAAAGAATAATGGGCAAATGTTGCACAATCCAGGTGTGGAAAGCTCTTAGAGACTTACCCAGAAACACTCACAGCTGTAATCGCTGCCAAAGGTGCTTCTACAAAGTATTGCCTCAATACTTATATAAATGAGATATTTCTGTATTTCATTTTCAATAAATTTGCAACAATTTCTTAAAACATGTTTTCACCTTGTCATTATGGGGTATTATTATGTTTAGATGGGTGGGAAAAAAATATATTTCATCCTTTTTGAATTCAGGCTGTAACACAACAAAATGTGGAATATTTCAAGAGGTATGAATACTTTCTGAAGGTACCATTGCACTTTCATGTACTGTAACATACTTTTGTCCAGCTAATAGCCTAACCACCAGTCAAGCAATATTATGGACTGAAAGTTCAAATCTTGTTGCTGCAGGATTACTATGCTACAACAATACCGGTCAAATTAAGATCCTACATCTGTATGGAGTATCAGAATGTTAGAATGCTGGCTGGCTGGCTGGCTGGCTGGCTGGCTGGTTGGTTGGTGTGTGTGTGTGTGTGTGTGTGTGTGTGTGTGTGTGTGTGTGTGTGTGTGTGTGTGTGTGTGTGTGTGTGTGTGTGTGTGTGTGTGTGTGTGTGTGTGTGTGTGTGAGAGAGAGAGAGAGAGAGAGAGAGTGTATACAGGAGTGTAAAGTCAGTGGTCAGTCATGCGTGCATGATGAGGTGGTGTATTATATTCACAGTGGTGCGCACACACACACACACACACACACATCCTTCCTCATTACTAATTGGAGGGGAGAGAGAAAGTGGAGCAGAGAGAGGGAGACTGATGGGTGCACAGAGAGACATTCTTGGAACAGAGAGAAAGAGAGAGACAGAGGTAGAGGGAAAACAGGAGAATGGGTCGGAGAGTTGGAATAATAAAAGGACATGTAGAGAATGGAACATCTGAAAAAGAGAGTGACAAGCAAGAGGAAGATTTTGAATGTGAGAGTAGTCAGAACAGAGGAGAGGGGTGATGGTAGTAAAGGACAGGGGCATGAGCACAACCAGCACAATTATAACAGTTAATAATACCGAATACACAGAGGGTTCATTCAGATCTCAATGTGAGGTCTCCTCCCCAACCCTCAGGGTGCTCTAGCCTGCTACAGAGGTCAGAGCTCTACTCTCCATGCTACTGTTAATCAATGTGAGGTCTCCTCTCCAACCCTCAGGGTGCTCTAGCCTGCTACAGAGGTCAGAGCTCTACTCTCCATGCTACTGTTAATCAATGTGAGGTCTCCTCTCCAACCCTCAGGGTGCTCTAGCCTGCTACAGAGGTCAGTGCTCTACTCTCCATGCTACTGTTAATCAATGTGAGGTCTCCTCCCCAACCCTCAGGGTGCTCTAGCCTGCTACAGAGGTCAGTGCTCTACTCTCCATGCTACTGTTAATCAATGTGAGGTCTCCTCTCCAACCCTCAGGGTGCTCTAGCCTGCTACAGAGGTCAGAGCTCTACTCTCCATGCTACTGTTAATCAATGTGAGGTCTCCTCCCCAACCCTCAGGGTGCTCTAGCCTGCTACAGAGGTCAGTGCTCTACTCTCCATGCTACTGTTAATCAATGTGAGGTCTCCTCTCCAACCCTCAGGGTGCTCTAGCCTGCTACAGAGGTCAGTGCTCTACTCTCCATGCTACTGTTAATCAATGTGAGGTCTCCTCTCCAACCCTTAGGGTGCTCTAGCCTGCTACAGAGGTCAGTGCTCTACTCTCCATGCTACTGTTAATCAATGTGAGGTCTCCTCTCCAACCCTCAGGGTGCTCTTGCCTGCTACAGAGGTCAGAGCTCTACTCTCCATGCTACTGTTAATCAATGTGAGGTCTCCTCTCCAACCCTCAGAGTGCTCTAGCCTGCTACAGAGGTCAGTGCTCTACTCTCCATGCTACTGTTAATCAACCTGAGGTCTCCTCCCCAACCCTCAGGGTGCTCTAGCCTGCTACAGAGGTCAGAGCTCTACTCTCCATGCTACTGTTAATCAATGTGAGATCTCCTCTCCAACCCTCAGGGTGCTCTAGCCTGCTACAGGGGTCAGTGCTCTACTCTCCATGCTACTGTTAATCAATGTGAGGTCTCCTCTCCAACCCTCAGGGTGCTCTAGCCTGCTACAGAGGTCAGAGCTCTACTCTCCATGCTACTGTTAATCAATGTGAGGTCTCCTCTCCAACCCTCAGGGTGCTCTAGCCTGCTACAGAGGTCAGAGCTCTACTCTCCATGCTACTGTTAATCAATGTGAGGTCTCCTCTCCAACCCTCAGGGTGCTCTAGCCTGCTACAGAGGTCAGTGCTCTACTCTCCATGCTACTGTTAATCAATGTGAGGTCTCCTCCCCAACCCTCAGGGTGCTCTAGCCTGCTACAGAGGTCAGAGCTCTACTCTCCATGCTACTGTTAATCAATGTGAGATCTCCTCCCCAACCCTCAGGGTGCTCTAGCCTGCTACAGAGGTCAGTGCTCTACTCTCCATGCTACTGTTAATCAATGTGAGGTCTCCTCCCCAACCCTCAGGGTGCTCTAGCCTGCTACAGAGGTCAGAGCTCTACTCTCCATGCTACTGTTAATCAATGCGAGGTCTCCTCTCCAACCCTCAGGGTGCTCTAGCCTGCTACAGAGGTCAGAGCTCTACTCTCCATGCTACTGTTAATCAATGTGAGGTCTCCTCTCCAACCCTCAGGGTGCTCTAGCCTGCTACAGAGGTCAGAGCTCTACTCTCCATGCTACTGTTAATCAATGTGAGATCTCCTCTCCAACCCTCAGGGTGCTCTAGCCTGCTACAGAGGTCAGAGCTCTACTCTCCATGCTACTGTTAATCAATGTGATGTCTCCTCTCCAACCCTCAGGGTGCTCTAGCCTGCTACAGAGGTCAGAGCTCTACTCTCCATGCTACTGTTAATCAATGTGAGATCTCCTCTCCAACCCTCAGGGTGCTCTAGCCTGCTACAGAGGTCAGTGCTCTACTCTCCATGCTACTGTTAATCAATGTGAGATCTCCTCTCCAACCCTCAGGGTGCTCTAGCCTGCTACGGAGGTCAGTGCTCTACTCTCCATGCTACTGTTAATCAATGTGTTGTCTCCTCTCCAACCCTCAGGGTGCTCTAGCCTGCTACGGAGGTCAGTGCTCTACTCTCCATGCTACTGTTAATCAATGTGAGGTCTCCTCTCCAACCCTCAGGGTGCTCTAGCCTGCTATAGAGGTCAGTGCTCTACTCTCCATGCTACTGTTAATCAATGTGAGGGGATCCTTTCTACATTAGTTCTATACCTACACACACACTCTGTCTCTCCACTCCACCCTAGTGTTTATCTGCAGTGGGCTCAGGGGGATTTTACTTTCCTAGGGGGATTAGAGAGAGACTTTTTACACCATCACTATCTCCCCAGCTACCACAAAAAAAGTTCTGTGAACCATATTTTTGTTAGAGCTTGGTGAGAGCGTGGTTGTCTTATGGTTATTTTGCGTACAATCTACCCACAACTTTCTGGGAATGGTGCAGGATAGTTGCTTAGCTTTGGTTCGTTCTCAGCGCATTTAAGGAACTTCACATCGTTCTCATAACCAATGTCAAACCAAAAACATACGTTCCCACAACTTCCAAGGAACCAAATGTGCTAGCTGGGCCTACACACACACACACACACACACACACACATACGCGCACACGCACACGCACATGCACACATACACATACATGCACACGCACACATACACATACACACACTCTCCCCTTCCCCGGCCTGTACCTCTAAGCCGTCCTCTATCCCCCTCCTTGCCCACCGCCCCCAAAAAAGGAGAAAAACTTGTCCTGCAGCTCCACAGTTGGTTGTCATGGAGGTCCCCATGGTTACAACTGAGAATATTCCGTCATTCTGACCTGCTCTACCTCTCATAGCGCTGCCACTGTCCCCAATGTGGATGGGAACAATGCCACACACACACACACACACACACACACACACACACACACACACACACACACACACACACACACACACACACACACACACACACACACACACACACACAGACACACAAAATGCCATACAAAGAGCCACAGTGCCTGTGACCGAGCCAGCCACAGAATGCCACAGATCACCTCACACACACCAACACAACACAACTCCCACATCACCATTTACTTGAACAGTATATCGCGTCCTATAGAACACAGAGAAAAACATCACCATGTGGTGATGCCATCTAGCCCTGGACACAGGCTCTGGTTTGAGGACATACTGTACACTTCTGTACTTTATGTGAATGGAAAAGCTCTGTGTGAACTTAGTGTACACACTACCACTCTGTATGCATTCACTAAGGGCCCTTCA
The DNA here is from genome assembly GCF_034236695.1 of Oncorhynchus nerka. Classification (NCBI taxonomy): domain Eukaryota; kingdom Metazoa; phylum Chordata; class Actinopteri; order Salmoniformes; family Salmonidae; genus Oncorhynchus; species Oncorhynchus nerka. Next base: position 3,680,818 of record NC_088398.1, read on the forward strand.
GGTCTACAGAGTCATTGTCCACATGATAGGCAGGCAGTGTATCTCAGCCTGGACAGTACAATTAACACACAGGGTTATTGTGTGGTGTAACAATGCTGCTGAAACACGTCTTTCAAACTCTTCATCCTCTTCGTGCACCTGCCACTTCTCTCGTTTTCCTCCCCCTCTCTAGCTCTCTTTCCCTCTTCTGCACCCCCATTTCCCTCCCTCTCTCCATCCCCCACTCATCGTTTCTGTTTCTCCCATGCAGAGAGAGAGAGAGAGAGAGAGAGAGAGAGAGAACGTACAGTAGGGGAGCTGATGTATAAATGACAGACAGACAGAGAGTATACTGTGGTATTTGTGTAGTGTTTAGTGGCAGGGATAATATTCCTACTGTGATGTACACTTACTTTATGAGTTATAATAACATAGTTAGAAATCAACTTGAAGGCCTTTTGGTTTATTGAGAGAGATGTTCTTACCCGTGTACGTCCAGTACGTCACTGAAAGAGGGGAAATAAAATCACCTTTCTTCATTGTCATTCTCACAACAACACATTACAGCAGTTATCAACAATTATATTCAGTATTACTACATTCACCAAAGTATTCAACATATTGTCAGCAAGTGACATTTTCAATATGAACAGGTGTCATTGAAAAGTGAAATGATATCTCTGTAAAAATATATATGCTATATACAGTATATCTGAACTACTATATACAGTATATTTGAACTGCTGTATACAGTATATCTCAACTACTATGTACAGTATATCTCAACTACCACTATACTGTTCCTTGTTCAACTACTGATTCTACTGCCACTATTCTACTGTTATTACTACTGCTACAAGTTTCTACAACCTCCACCGGCACCACCATAACCACCACCACCACTAACCCCACCGCTACACTCTAAGAAAAAAAGGTATTATCTAGAACCCAAAAGGGTTCTTCGGCTGTCCCCATAGGAGAACCCTTTGAATAACACTTTTCGGTTCCACAGAGGAACCCAAAGGGGTTCTATCTGGAACCAAAATGGGTTTTACCTGAAACCAAAAAGGGGACAGCTGAAGAACCCTTTTGGAACCCTTTTTTCCAAGAGTGTACTACTACAACAACAAACAATAACCAAAACAAACCATCTTAAGGCTGATGTAGGTCTTACCGGCGGCGCCTGTGGTAGTTGTCCATTGCCAAAACACAAGTAATAGAGGCAGAGAGAGACCCACCAAGTCCATGTTAGCCCTCCTCTCCCATACACAACCACAGATGAGCGGACAGACAGAGAGATAGAGAGAGAGAGACAGGGGCTCCTGATCCAACCAGCTACAGCTCTCTAAATTAGCTCAGAGTGTGTGCGTTACACACTGGGTCCCCTCTATCATTCAAAGTAGCAGTTTAGGTCTCAGTAAAGTAGAGATGGAGAGGGATTGAGTGAGTGAGTGAGTGAGTGAGTGAGTGAGTGAGTGAGTGAGTGAGTGAGTGAGTGAGTGAGTGAGTGAGAGAGTGAGTGAGAGTGAGTGAGTGAGAGTGAGAGTGAGAGAGAGAGAGAGAGAGAGAGAGAGAGAGAGAGAGAGGGGGGGGATGGACGGACAGACAGAGTGAAGGGGGAGAATTTAAATAATAGTGGAATATAGAGAATGGGGAGAGTGGAGGTGATTGGAGAATTTGTGTGAAAGAGAGCGCTAGAGAAAGAGAGATAGAAAGAGAGGGAGCGTGAGTGAGTGAAAGAGTGCTAGAGAAAGAGAGATAGAAAGAGAGGGAGCGTGAGTGAGTGAGAGGGGGTAGCCGGACGTATTGCTAAACTCTGTCTGGGTTGGTTGATGTATGAGCTTGAAACAAAAGTAGACTAATCCATCCATTGGTAATCTAGATAACTCCTGTACATCGGTGAGAAAGTGGGCATGTTGGCGTGTGTGTATGTCTTATTTGTTTGTTTTCAGAACAAGCTGTTATTAGCGTTTGCATGAAGCACTGGGCAGCAGGACAGAGTATGACAGAGGGAAACAGAGGGAGGGATGGGGATGAACAGACCTGCTTTAGGACCCAGAAGGATGGGGATGAACAGACCTGCTTTAGGACCTAGAAGGATGGGGATGAACAGACCTGCTTTAGGACCTAGAAGGATGGGGATGAACAGACCTGCTTTAGGACCTAGAAGGATGGGGATGAACAGACCTGCTTTAGGACCTAGAATGATGGGGATTAACAGACCTGCTTTAGGACCTAGAAGGATGGGGATGAACAGACCTGCTTTAGGACCCAGAAGGATGGGGATGAACAGACCTGCTTTAGGACCTAGAAGGATGGGGATGAACAGACCTGCTTTAGGACCCAGAAGGATGGGGATGAGCAGACCTGCTTTAGGACCCAGAAGGATGGGGATGAACAGACCTGCTTTAGGACCTAGAAGGATGGGGATGAACAGACCTGCTTTAGGACCCAGAAGGATGGGGAGGAACAGACCTGCTTTAGGACCCAGAAGGATGGGGATGAACAGACCTGCTTTAGGACCTAGAAGGATGGGGATGAACAGACCTGCTTTAGGACCCAGGAGGATGGGGATGAACAGACCTGCTTTAGGACCCAGAAGGATGGGGATGAACAGTCCTGCTTTAGGACCCAGAAGGATGGGGAGGAACAGACCTGCTTTAGGACCCAGAAGGATGGGGATGAACAGACCTGCTTTAGGACCCAGAAGGATGGGGATGAACAGTCCTGCTTTAGGACCCAGAAGGATGGGGATGAACAGTCCTGCTTTAGGACCCAGAAGGATGGGGATGAACAGACCTGCTTTAGGACCCAGAAGGATGGGGATGAACAGACCTGCTTTAGGACCCAGAAGGATGGGGATGAACAGACCTGCTTTAGGACCCAGAAGGATGGGGATGAACAGTCCTGCTTTAGGACCCAGAAGGATGGGGATGAACAGTCCTGCTTTAGGACCCAGAAGGATGGGGATGAACAGACCTGCTTTAGGACCCAGAAGGATGGGGATGAACAGTCCTGCTTTAGGACCCAGAAGGATGGGGATGAACAGTCCTGCTTTAGGACCCAGAAGGATGGGGATGAACAGACCTGCTTTAGGACCCAGAAGGATGGGGATGAACAGACCTGCTTTAGGACCCAGAAGGATGGGGATGAACAGACCTGCTTTAGGACCCAGAAGGATGGGGATGAACAGTCCTGCTTTAGGACCCAGAAGGATGGGGATGAACAGTCCTGCTTTAGGACCCAGAAGGATGGGGATGAACAGACCTGCTTTAGGACCCAGAAGGATGGGGATGAACAGTCCTGCTTTAGGACCTAGAACAGGGGTGTCAAACTCAAATACCCAGTGGGCCAAAATGTAAAACCTGAACAAAGTCACGGGCCAACATTGAACAAATTAACCTTTTAATATGGACCCAAACAAGTTTTGCTTTAACATTGAATATGGAACAAGCATCGCTTATTACCATACAATATATAATTTAATAGTGGAGACATGCAAAATCGAATTTCAAATGAAAAAACACATCAATGGCATTAATTTATTAAATAAATAAAATTTAAATAAAAATTGTATGCCTCTTTTCTATTTGCAGCCTTCTGATTTAAATACCAAAATAAACTTTTTCCACTGGCTAATAATTTTACAAATAAAATGATAATAAATCAATCAACCATTCAAGCCCATGCCTTGTAGCAAGAAAAGGTGCATAAAGAAAACGTTAATTATTGCACACTGGTCTAATCTGATGTGCCCAAGCCAGATACCTGGCATCTCTTCTTGGATGCTAGTTCATCAATGTCTGGGCTCAAGCTCTGAGCTGAAGAAATCCTCAGTATCGAGCGAAGATGTTCATCAGTCAGACGTCTCCTGTGAGTTGTTTTGGTCATCTTCATCGAGGAGAAAAGTTGCTCGAATAGATAAGTGCTGCCGAACATGGAGAGCATCTGAGCAGCTTGGGTGCGGAGCTGAGGCATTGTGTCAGGGATGAACCGTGGAAACTGTGCGGCGCCCACAGCATCATACTTTGACTTCAGCGTGTCGTTGCACTGGAGTTCAATCAGCTCCATTTGGATGTTGGTTGGTGCATTTTCCACATCAACTGCGAAGGGATTACTAAGCAGTTCAAACTTGCATTTCTGGGCATCGAAGTCGGCAAATCGCCGGCTAAACTCAGCGGCGAGAACACTGAGTTTTTCAGCAAACTGTGCGCATGGGAACACGGCGGTAGAGATCTGCGCTTTTATGGATTGGCAGCAGGGAAAATGGCAAGGGTTTCCTTGCAGCATCTGATTCTCCCACAGGCACAGTTTAGTTTTGAAGGCCCTCACTGCAGCGTACATGTCTGTGATGATGCGCCCCCGCCCCTGAAGCTGCAGGTTCCGCGCATCGAGATGGCTCGAGATGTCACAGAGAAAGGCCAGCTCACACAGGAACTTTTGCTCCCGGAGCTCTGCTGTATCCTTCCCTTTGGTTTCCAGGAATTGACATATTTCCTCACGCAGCTCGAAACATCTGTTCAGTACTTTTCCTCTGCTTAGCCATCTCACCTCTGTGTGATACGGCACGTCTGCTTATTCCGAACCACACTCCTCCAGAAAAGATTTAAACTGGCGGTGATTTAGACCTTTGGCTCTTATAAAGTTAACTACCTGTGTTACTGTGGTCATAACATGTTCCATCTTTAGGGCTTTGGCACACAGTGCTTCCTGATGTATGATGCAGTGGTAAACAGTTAGCTCACCTGCACAGTTCTCTTCCCGCATCTTCTCCCGAACCATGCCCACCAGTCCACTCTTTTTACCGCACATCGCTGGCGCACCATCTGTCGTTAATCCAACGAGTTTATCCCACGGCAGCTTTATTTCAGTTACACATTTGGAAACCTCCTCAAAGATTTCCTTTCCTGTGGTTGTGCCATGCATTGATTTGAATCCTAATAGCTCCTCCGTAACACACATATTTGAGTCCACTCCACGGATGAAAACTGACAGCTGAGCAGTATCAGATGCGTCGCAGCTCTCATCCACAGCGAGGGAGACCGCAACAAAATCTTTTCCCTTTTCCATCAGCTGGTCATACAGATTGGTGGCAAGATCACATGTGCGATCAGCTACTGTGTTCCTGCTCAGGCTCACGTTTGAAAATGCTTGTTTTTTCTCTGGGCATACGAGGTCACAAACCTTCATCATGCACTTTTTCATGAACTCTCCCTCATTAAAGGGCCGGGCTGATTTTGCGATCTCTGCTGCCACTATATAACTAGCCTTTACAGCAGCCTCGCTTTGTGATGTGGCTTTTTTAAACATATTCTGTTGTGAAACCAAACTTCTTTTCATCTCCTCTACTTTCTGGCTCCTTTGAGTCATGTCCAGGTCCTTGTATTTGTCATGGTGTTTCGTTTCATAGTGTTGTCTAATGTTGTACTCCTTACTTACAGCCACGTTGACTCCACAAACAAGACAAACAGGTTTGTCTTTTACATATGTAAACAGATATTCTGCCTCCCACTTGTCCAGAAAGCTCCTGTTTTCTGCCTTTCTTTTCGCCATTTTTGGGAAGGGTTAGCTCGCTGACAGTTGTAGCGTCTATGTTGCTATGACTACTGTCACAGAGGAGAGAGCGTTTCTGGGTCCTGTCCTGATTGGCGCGCGAAAACAGCAGAGCATTATGGGATTCGTAGTATTAGTGGTGAATGCGCTGTATAATACCGGCGGGCCAGCTCTAGTAGTAATTTGGTATTGTCTCGCGGGCCAAATATAATTACCCCGCGGGCCAAATTTGGCCCACGGGCCAGAGTTTGACACCCATGAAGGATGGGGATGAACAGACCTGCTTTAGATCCCAGAGGAATGGCCACTCTGCTCCGCTGTGTCTTCAAGTTAAAAAAAAGGTCATTTAAGTAATATTAGAGGAGAATGAAGTTGCCCATAGTATTAGAGGAGAATGAAGTTGCCCATAGTATTAGAGGAGAATGAAGTTGCCCATTGGCACTGATCTAAAGTCAGTTCTGAGTTTCTCCCTTAACACTTAGGCTACTTAGGTTAGAATTTGGTGAAGATACACTTATCCTAGATCTGTGCCTAAGGCAACCCCTATCTGGTGCCAGATTGTCTTCTCCATGACCAATATACTAGTGTTTGAAAATAGAGGAATAATCCACATCCAAAGCAATGACTACAGGCCTGAACTGTTACCTTGGGAACGGTGACACACACACACACACACACACACACACACACATAGATTCATGCTATACACATCACAACTGCTGCTACCAGACTCTTATTTACTGTTACTAATACTGACCCATTTAAACACTTGACCCCCAATCCCCCTTTCCCTGATGTGTAAATATTGTACTATAAATTGTTCCTTCCTGTATACTTATGCTAAAAATGTATTATATTCTACTGAGCCATTTCCTTTGTGTTCTTATTATTATGTTTTATTATTTATTTTTGGTGTTGGATTGTCGAGAAGGAACCTGCAAGTAAGCATTTCGATGGACGATGTATATCGGTGTATATCGTGTATCGTTAAATAAAGGCTAAATAACAACAAAAAATACATACAACTAATAAAACGTGAAACTTGAAAGTGAGAACAGAGCCCTCTAGCGTTGGTAAGTGGCAAGAACAATAGTGTTTCGTCGTGTGCAGCAGCAACAGGACATTTGTACAATGGATGCAAATCCTTGACGCATGAAAACAATTGTAGACGCCAGGGGGAGCCCTATTCACACAATATTGTGGATGGAGTTCTATCAACAATAGAAAGGACACTTCGGGTCCTCTCTGTTTTGCCAGGAAATGTACATATTTTAAAACATATCTGCTATTTGCATATTATATTTGGAGGGAGATATTATTTCCATAAAACCACTGAATATGCATATTGCTATATATAATGCTGACCACAAGTCTGTTTTTGTGAGATATGCACAATTGGTTTGGGACCAAAATATTTGGACGTTTTCTATTATGTCTATGTGTTGTCTTGATAGGCGTAAATTCAACAACTAGGCCTAGAGCTAAAGCCTATAACTTTTCATCTCTCGTATCAACGGTATTTTTCTTTTTACAACGCCCATTAACAATAACCTACATCCTTTCCTCTTCCAATTTGCTCTCAGCACTGTGCGGTTGGCCGTTCAAACGTGCAACCCATTGAATAATGTTATGCAATTGCTATGACCTATAACAGCTTTCTATTGGCTCGGCAACATCGTAGGGGGCGTGGCGAATACTTTTCTCCCTATACCATTGGTTACACATGTGTAGGGGGGCGTGGCCTATCGGCTTCATTCACAAATCTCGGCTTGAGCGCCTCTTGTTCATGAGCGCGAGGAACTTAAAGGACCCGGCACATCTTCAGAGCGACATGTTTCCCGATCAGCAGTGTGTGTTTGCCCTCCATTAGTTTATTCATGCCGTCGTTATCACATCATCAGAACACAGAGATTAAATAGATAACATTCCTGTGTGTTCTCTTTTTGCCAAACTGTTGTTATGGAATGTGGTCTCCCACAGCCAAACAATGTGCAGGTGCCAGGTGCAGACCACGTGAGAACACAGCCTGGAGAGAGAGAAGGCTAGTTAGTGTCTGATGTCCCCCTCTGGCTTGGCTGTCTAATAGGAGCCTGATACAGCACTGTTAAACTGGGATAGAGAGGGAAGGGGAGGAGATGTGCAGTTTACATAATCCTTCTGTATAGCGTTCCTCCAAGAGGTACACTACAAAGCAAATCAACTTGTCTAAATATTCTGAAATAACTTTGACATGTTTTAAAAAGATACACTTGAAATGGGCATGGTCGAATTCACTTAACAACAAATAACACATATCTAAGTTTAGCTTCCTTAAAGAACCATAAAATCAACAGTACTTTCTGGCTATTTATCAAAGTTAGCTGGCTAACTGCTTTGTAGTATCCTTCAGGTTTATCAGTTTACTGGTGTCTGATCTGTCACTACCCTCACTGACCTGGCCTCTAGTCCTACCTACAGACACCCACCACACCTTTACCACACATATCCTTCAGGTTTATCAGTTTACTGGTGTCTGATCTGTCACTACCCTCACTGACCTGGCCTCTAGTCCTACCTACAGACACCCACCACACCTTTACCACACATATCCTTCAGGTTTATCAGTTTACTGGTGTCTGATCTGTCACTACCCTCACTGACCTGGCCTCTAGTCCTACCTACAGACACCCACCACACCTTTACCACACATATCCTTCAGGTTTATCAGTTTACTGGTGTCTGATCTGTCACTACCCTCACTGACCTGGCCTCTAGTCCTACCTACAGACACCCACCACACCTTTACCACACATATCCTTCAGGTTTATCAGTTTACTGGTGTCTGATCTGTCACTACCCTCACTGACCTGGCCTCTAGTCCTACCTACAGACACCCACCACACCTTTACCACACATATCCTTCAGGTTTATCAGTTTACTGGTGTCTGATCTGTCACTACCCTCACTGACCTGGCCTCTAGTCCTACCTACAGACACCCACCACACCTTTACCACACATATCCTTCAGGTTTATCAGTTTACTGGTGTCTGATCTGTCACTACCCTCACTGACCTGGCCTCTAGTCCTACCTACAGACACCCACCACACCTTTACCACACATATCCTTCAGGTTTATCAGTTTACTGGTGTCTGATCTGTCACTACCCTCACTGACCTGGCCTCTAGTCCTACCTACAGACACCCACCACACCTTTACCACACATATCCTTCAGGTTTATCAGTTTACTGGTGTCTGATCTGTCACTACCCTCACTGACCTGGCCTCTAGTCCTACCTACAGACACCCACCACACCTTTACCACACATATCCTTCAGGTTTATCAGTTTACTGGTGTCTGATCTGTCACTACCCTCACTGACCTGGCCTCTAGTCCTACCTACAGACACCCACCACACCTTTACCACACATATCCTTCAGGTTTATCAGTTTACTGGTGTCTGATCTGTCACTACCCTCACTGACCTGGCCTCTAGTCCTACCTACAGACACCCACCACACCTTTACCACACATATCCTTCAGGTTTATCAGTTTACTGGTGTCTGATCTGTCACTACCCTCACTGACCTGGCCTCTAGTCCTACCTACAGACACCCACCACACCTTTACCACACATATCCTTCAGGTTTATCAGTTTACTGGTGTCTGATCTGTCACTACCCTCACTGACCTGGCCTCTAGTCCTACCTACAGACACCCACCACACCTTTACCACACATATCCTTCAGACAGACCTTTTACAACAACAACGGACGTAAACTCATCGCACCCAAAATGTGACACGTACGTGCATCAACGTTCTACAGTCATGGCGTCTCAGCCTTTTCTAACCAAGGAAGTTTTCTAGGTTCCAGTCTTTCTAGTTTACTTCTCAAGCTCTGACCCTCTGGCGTATGTTAGTTCCCATGAGTCACAGTCAGCTTGTATTCCACCCATACCTGTGCTCTTCTCCATTACTTGCACCATTAATACACATTGTATAGGGCTACAGAACCCTTTATTTACACCAGCTACAGCTTTACAACACTGGAACTCTCATGTCACAGGGAGAGCACCTGTCACTCAACCAGTTGTCCTGTCATCTTTCACCCCTCCTGTCAGCCACCCAGTCATCTCAAAATAGAAAAAGATTAGATTATCAAAGATTTTCATATTGACTGATCTGATATCACTGATCACTTTCTGGCATAGCACCCAGCTAAAGAACATTTAGAGAGGGAGAAGGGTAGAGAGGGGGAAGGGTAGAGAGGGGGTGGGTAGAGAGGGGGATGGTTGGAGAGGGGGTGGGTAGAGAGAGGAAGGGTAGAGAGGGGGATGGTAGAGAGGGGGAGGGTGGAGAGGGGGAAGAGTAGAGGGGGAAAGGTAGAGAGGGAATGTGTGGAGAGGGGATGATAGAGAGGGGAAGGGTAGAGGGGGAAAGGTAGAGAGAGGGATGGGTGGAGAGGGGGAAGGGTAGAGAGGGGGAAGGGTGGAGAGGGGGAAGGGTGGAGAGGGGGATAGGTAGAGAGGGGATGGGTAGAGAGGGGAATGGGTGGAGAGGGGAAGGGTGGAGAGGGGGAGGGTAGAGAGGGGGTGGGTAGAGAGGGGGATGGTTGGAGAGGGGGAAGGGTGGAGAGGGGGATAGGTAGTGAGGGGAATGGGTAGAGAGGGGGAAGGGTGGAGAGGGGGATAGGTAGAGAGGGGATGGGTAGAGAGGGGAATGTGTGGAGAGGGGGAAGGGTGGAGAGGGGGAAGGGTGGAGAGGGGGAGGGTAGAGAGGGGGAAGGGTAGAGAGGGGGATGGGTGGAGAGGGGGAAGGGTGGAGAGGGGGATAGGTAGAGAGGGGATGGGTAGAGAGGGGAATGTGTGGAGAGGGGAAGGGTGGAGAGGGGGATGGGTGGAGAGGGGGTGGGTAGAGAGGGGGTGGGTAGAGAAGGGGGTGGGTAGAGAGGGAGAAGGGTAGAGAGGGGGTGGGTAGAGAGGGGGAAGGGTAGAGAGGGGGATGGGTAGAGAGGGGGGTAGAGAGGGGGGTAGAGAGGGGGATGGGTAGAGAGGGGGAATGGTAGAGGGGGTGAAGGGTAGAGAGGGGGAAGGGTAGAGAGGGGGTGGGTAGAGAGGGGGAAGGGTAGAGAGGGGATGGATGGAGAGGGGTGGGTAGAGAGGGGGAAGGGTAGAAGGGGGAAGGGTAGAGAGGGGGATAGGTAGAGAGGGGATGGGTAGAGAGGGGAATGTGTGGAGAGGGGGTGGGTGGAGAGGGGGAAGGGTGGAGAGGGGGAGGGTAGAGAGGGGGTGGGTAGAGAGGGGGATGGTTGGAGAGGGGGAAGGGTGGAGAGGGGGATAGGTAGAGAGGGGAATGGGTAGAGAGGGGGAAGGGTGGAGAGGGGGATAGGTAGAGAGGGGATGGGTAGAGAGGGGAATGTGTGGAGAGGGGGAAGGGTGGAGAGGGGGAAGGGTGGAGAGGGGGAGGGTAGAGAGGGGGAAGGGTAGAGAGGGGGAAGGGTAGAGAGGGGGAAGGGTGGAGAGGGGGAAGGGTAGAGAGGGGAAGGGTGGAGAGGGGAAGGGTGGAGAGGGGGATAGGTAGAGAGGGGATGGGTAGAGAGGGGAATGTGTGGAGAGGGGGAAGGGTGGAGAGGGGGATGGGTGGAGAAGGGGAAGGGTAGAGAGGGGATGGTTGGAGAGCGGGGTGAGTAGAGAGGGGGTGGGTAGAGAGGGGAAGGGTGGAGAGGGGAAGGGTAGAGAGGGGGGATGGTTGGAGAGCGGGGTGAGTAGAGAGGGGAAGGGTAGAGAGGGGAAGGGTGGAGAGGGGGAAGGGTAGAGAGGGGGTGGGTAGAGAAGGGGGTGGGTAGAGAGGGAGAAGGGTAGAGAGGGGGTGGGTAGAGAGGGGAAGGGTAGAGAGGGGGATGGGTAGAGAGGGGGAGGGTAGAGAGGGGGGTAGAGAGGGGGATGGGTAGAGAGGGGGAATGGTAGAGGGGGAAGGGTAGAGAGGGGGAAGGGTAGAGAGGGGGAAGGGTAGAGAGGGTGTGGGTAGAGAGGGGGAAGGGTAGAGAGGGGGATGGGTGGAGAGGGGGTGGGTAGAGGGGGGAAGGGTAGAAGGGGGAAGGGTAGAGAGGGGGTGGGTAGAGAGGGGGAAGGGTAGAAGGGGTGGGTAGAGAGGGGGAAGGGTAGAGAGGGGTGGGTAGAGAGGGGGAAGGGTAGAGAGGGGGAAGGGTAGAGAGGGGTGGGTAGAGAGGGGATGGGTAGAGAGGGGAATGTGTGGAGAGGGGGAAGGATGGAGAGGGGGATGGGTAGAGAGGGGATGGGTAGAGAGGGGGATGGTTGGAGAGGGGGGTGGGTAGAGAGGGGGATGGTTGGAGAGGGGGTGGGTAGAGAGGGGGGGAAGGGTAGAGAGGGGTGGGTAGAGAGGGGGAAGGGTAGAGAGGGGGAAGGGTAGAGAGGGGATGGGTAGAGAGGGGGAAGGGTAGAGAGGGGGAAGGGTAGAGAGGGGGTGGGTAGAGAGGGGAAGGGTAGAGAGGGGGTGGGTAGAGAGGGGGAAGGGTAGAGAGGGGGTGGGTAGAGAGGGGGTGGGTAGAGAGGGGTGAGTAGAGAGGGGTGGGTAGAGAGGGGGAAGGGTAGAGAGGGGGTGGGTAGAGAGGGGAAGGGTAGAGAGGGGAAGGGTAGAAGGGGGAAGGGTAGAGAGGGGGAAGGGTAGAGAGGGGGTGGGTAGAGAGGGGGAAGGGTAGAAGGGGGTGGGTAGAGAGGGGGAAGGGTAGAGAGGGGGAATGGGTAGAGAGGGGGAAGGGTGGAGAGGGGGATAGGTAGAGAGGGGATGGGTAGAGAGGGAATGTGTGGAGAGGGGGAAGGATGGAGAGGGGGATGGGTAGAGAGGGGATGGGTAGAGAGGGGGATGGTTGGAGAGGGGGTGGGTAGAGAGGGGGATGGTTGGAGAGGGGGTGGGTAGAGAGGGGAATGGGTAGCGAGGGGAAAGGTGGAGAGGGGGAAGGGTAGAGAGGGGGATGGTTGGAGAGCGGGGTGAGTAGAGAGGAAAGGGTGGAGAGGGGGATAGGTAGAGAGGGGGAAGGGTAGAGAGGGGGTGGGTAGAGAAGGGGTGGGTAGAGAGGGAGAAGGGTAGAGAGGGGGTGGGTAGAGAGGGGGAGGGTTGAGAGGGGGAAGGGTAGAGAGGGGGAAGGGTGGAGAGGGGGAGGTAGAGAGGGGGATGGGTGGAGATGGGATGGGTAGAGAGGGGATGTGTGGAGAGGGGGAAGGGTGGAGAGGGGGAAGGGTGGAGAGGGGGATAGATAGAGAGGGGAATGGGTGGAGAGGGAATGTGGGAGAGGGGGAAGGGTGGAGAGGGGGAAGGGTGGAGAGGGGGATAGGTAGAGAGGGGTATGGTTGGAGAGGGGAGGGTTGAGAGGGGGAAGGGTAGAGAGGGGGAAGGGTGGAGAGGGGGAGGTAGAGAGGGGGATGGGTGGAGATGGGATGGGTAGAGGGGGATGTGTGGAGAGGGGAAGGGTGGAGAGGGGGAAGGGTGGAGAGGGGATGGGTAGAGAGGGGAATGTGTGGAGGGGGAAGGGTGGAGAGGGGAATGGGTGGAGAGGGGATGGGTAGAGAGGGGATGTGTGGAGAGGGGAAGGGTGGAGAGGGGGAAGGGTGGAGAGGGGGATAGGTAGAGAGGGGAATGGGTGGAGAGGGGATGGGTAGAGAGGGGATGTGTGGAGAGGGGGAAGGGTGGAGAGGGGGATGGGTAGAGAGGGGGAGGGTGGAGAGGGGGAGGTAGAGAGGGTGATGGGTGGAGATGGGATGGGTAGAGAGGGGATGTGGAGAGGGGGAAGGGTGGAGGGGGGAAGGGTGGAGAGGGGATAGATAGAGAGGGGAATGGGTGGAGAGGGGAATGTGTGGAGGGGGAAGGGTGGAGAGGGGGAAGGGTGGAGAGGGGGATAGGTAGAGAGGGGTATGGTTGGAGAGGGGGAGGGTTGAGAGGGGAAGGGTAGAGAGGGGGAAGGGTGGAGAGGGGGGAAGGGTAGAGAGGGTGTGGGTAGAGAGGGGGAAGGGTAGAGAGGGGGATGGGTGGAGAGGGGTGGGTAGAGAGGGGGAAGGGTAGAAGGGGGAAGGGTAGAGAGGGGGTGGGTAGAGAGGGGGAAGGGTAGAAGGGGGAAGGGTAGAGAGGGGGTGGGTAGAGAGGGGATGGGTAGAGAGGGGAATGTGTGGAGAGGGGGGGAAGGATGGAGAGGGGGATGGGTAGAGAGGGGGATGGGTAGAGAGGGGGATGGTTGGAGAGGGGGGTGGGTAGAGAGGGGGATGGTTGGAGAGGGGGTGGGTAGAGAGGGGGAAGGGTAGAGAGGGGTGGGTAGAGAGGGGAAGGGTAGAGAGGGGGAAGGGTAGAGAGGGGATGGGTAGAGAGGGGGAAGGGTAGAGAGGGGAAGGGTAGAGAGGGGTGGGTAGAGAGGGGGAAGGGTAGAGAGGGGGTGGGTAGAGAGGGGGAAGGGTAGAGAGGGGGTGGGTAGAGAGGGGGAAGGGTAGAGAGGGGGAAGGGTAGAGAGGGGTGGGTAGAGAGGGGTGGGTAGAGAGGGGTGGGTAGAGAGGGGGAAGGGTAGAGAGGGGGGTGGGTAGAGAGGGGGAAGGGTAGAGAGGGGGAAGGGTAGAAGGGGGAAGGGTAGAGAGGGGAAGGGTAGAGAGGGGGTGGGTAGAGAGGGAAGGGTAGAAGGGGGTGGGTAGAGAGGGGAAGGGTAGAGAGGGGAAGGGGTAGAGAGGGGGAATGGGTAGAGAGGGGGAAGGGTGGAGAGGGGGATAGGTAGAGAGGGGATGGGTAGAGAGGGGAATGTGTGGAGGGGGAAGGATGGAGAGGGGGATGGGTAGAGAGGGGGATGGGTAGAGAGGGGGATGGTTGGAGAGGGGTGGGTAGAGAGGGGGATGGTTGGAGAGGGGGTGGGTAGAGAGGGAATGGGTAGCGAGGGGGAAAGGTGGAGAGGGGAAGGGTAGAGAGGGGGATGGTTGGAGAGCGGGGTGAGTAGAGAGAGGAAGGGTGGAGAGGGGGATAGGTAGAGAGGGGGAAGGGTAGAGAGGGGTGGGTAGAGAAGGGGTGGGTAGAGAGGGAGAAGGGTAGAGAGGGGGGTGGGTAGAGAGGGGGGAGGGTTGAGAGGGGGAAGGGTAGAGGGAATGGGTGGAGAGGGGAATGTGTGGAGAGGGGGAAGGGTGGAGAGGGGGGAAGGGTGGAGAGGGGGATAGGTAGAGAGGGGTATGGTTGGAGAGGGGGGAGGGTTGAGAGGGGGAAGGGTAGAGAGGGGGAAGGGTGGAGAGGGGGAGGTAGAGAGGGGGATGGGTGGAGATGGGATGGGTAGAGAGGGGATGTGTGGAGAGGGGGAAGGGTGGAGAGGGGGAAGGGTGGAGAGGGGATGGGTAGAGAGGGGAATGTGTGGAGAGGGGGAAGGGTGGAGAGGGGGATGGGTAGAGAGGGGGATGGGTAGAGAGGGGGAAGGGTAGAGAGGGGAATGGGTGGAGAGGGGATGTGTGGAGAGGGGGAAGGGTGGAGAGGGGGATGGGTAAAGAGGGGGATGGTTGGAGAGGGGGAAGGTTGGAGAGGGGATGGGTAGAGAGGGGGATGGTTGGAGAGGGGGAAGGGTGGAGAGGGGGAAGGGTGGAGGGGGGATGGGTAGAGAGGGAATGTGTGGAGAGGGGAAGGGTAGAGAGGGAATGGGTGGAGAGGGATGGGTAGAGAGGGGATGTGTGGAGAGGGGGAAGGGTGGAGAGGGGGATGGGTAGAGAGGGGGATGGTTGGAGAGCGGGGTGAGTAGAGAGGGGATGGGTAGAGAGGGGGATGTGTGGAGAGGGGGATAGGTAGAGAGGGGGATGGTTGGAGAGGGGGATAGGTAGAGAGGGGAATGGGTAGAGAGGGGGAAGGGTGGAGAGGGGGATAGGTAGAGAGGGGATGGGTAGAGAGGGAATGTGTGGAGAGGGGGAAGGATGGAGAGGGGGATGGGTAGAGAGGGGGATGGTTGGAGAGGGGGTGGGTAGAGAGGGGGATGGTTGGAGAGGGGGTGGGTAGAGAGGGGAATGGGTAGAGAGGGGGAAAGGTGGAGAGGGGGATGGTTGGAGAGCGGGGTGAGTAGAGAGGGATGTGTGGAGAGGGGGAGGGTTGAGAGGGGGTGGGTAGAGAGGGGGTGGGTAGAGAGGAGAAAGGGTAGAGAGGGGGTGGGTAGAGAGGGGAAGGGTAGAGAGGGGGAAGGGTGGAGAGGGGGAGGTAGAGAGGGGGATGGGTGGAGAGGGGGATGGGTAGAGAGGGGGATGGGTAGAGAGGGGGAAGGGTAGAGAGGGGAATGGGTGGAGAGGGATGTGTGAGAGGGGAAGGGTGGAGAGGGGGATGGGTAAAGAGGGGATGGTTGGAGAGGGGGAAGGTTGGAGAGGGGGATGGGTAGAGAGGGGGATGGTTGGAGAGGGGGAAGGCTGGAGAGGGGGAAGGGTGGAGAGGGGGATGGGTAGAGAGGGGAATGTGTGAGAGGGGGAAGGGTAGAGAGGGGAATGGGTGGAGAGGGGATGGGTAGAGAGGGGATGTGTGGAGAGGGGTAAGGGTGGAGAGGGGGATGGGTAGAGAGGGGGATGGTTGGAGAGGGGGTGAGTAGAGAGGGGGATGGGTAGAGAGGGGGATGATGTGGAGGGGGATAGGTAGAGAGGGGGATGGTTGGAGAGGGGGATAGGTAGAGAGGGGAATGGGTAGAGAGGGGAAGGGTGGAGAGGGGATAGGTAGAGAGGGGATGGGTAGAGAGGGGAATGTGTGGAGAGGGGGAAGGATGGAGAGGGGGATGGGTAGAGAGGGGATGGTTGGAGAGGGGGTGGGTAGAGAGGGGGGATGGTTGGAGAGGGGGTGGGTAGAGAGGGGAATGGGTAGAGAGGGGGAAAGGTGGAGAGGGGGATGGTTGGAGAGCGGGGTGAGTAGAGAGGGGAAGGGTGGAGAGGGGGATAGGTAGAGAGGGGGAAGGGTAGAGAGGGGGTGGGTAGAAAAGGGGGTGGGTAGAGAGGGAGAAGGGTAGAGAGGGGGTGGGTAGAGAGGGGAGGGTTGAGAGGGGGTGGGTAGAGAGGGGTGGGTAGAGAGGGAGAAGGGTAGAGAGGGGGGGGTGGGTAGAGAGGGGGAGGGTTGAGAGGGGGAAGGGTAGAGAGGGGGTGGGTAGAGAGGGGGAATGGGTAGAGAGGGGAAGGGTAGAGAGGGGGTGGGTAGAGAGGGGGAGGGTTGAGAGGGGGAAGGGTAGAGAGGGGGTGGGTAGAGAGGGGAAGGGTAGAGAGGGGGAAGGGTGGAGAGGGGGGAGGTAGAGAGGGGGATGGGTGGAGAGGGGGATGGGTAGAGAGGGGATAGGTAGAGAGGGGGAAGGTTAGAGAGGGGGAGGGTTGAGAGGGGGTGGGTAGAGAGGGAGAAGGGTAGAGGGGGATGTGTGGAGAGGGGGAAGGGTGGAGAGGGGATGGGTAGAGAGGGGGTGGGTAGAGAGGGGTATGGTTGGAGAGGGGGTGGGTAGAGAGGGGAATGGGTAGAGAGGGGGATGTGTGGAGAGGGGGAAGGGTGGAGAGGGGATGGGTAGAGAGGGGTATGGTTGGAGAGGGGGTGGGTAGAGAGGGGGATGTGTGGAGAGGGGGAGAGGTTAGAGAGGGGGATGGTTGGAGAGGGGTATGGTTGGAGAGAGGGGTGGGTAGAGGGGAATGGGTAGAGAGGGAATGGGTAGAGAGGGGGTAAGGTGGAGAGGGGGGATGGTTGGAGAGCGGGGTGAGTAGAGAGGGGAAGGGTGGAGAGGGGGATAGGTAGAGAGGGGGAAGGGTAGAGAGGGGGTGGGTAGAGAAGGGGTGGGTAGAGAGGGAGAAGGGTAGAGAGGGGGTGGGTAGAGAGGGGGAAGGGTAGAGAGGGGGAAGGGTAGAGGGGGAAGGGTAGAGAGGGGGAAGGGTAGAGAGGGGGAAGGGTAGAGGGGGGAAGGGTAGAGATGGGGATGGGTAGAGAGGGGGAAGGGTAGAGAGGGGAAGGGTAGAGGGGGAAGGGTAGAGAGGGGGAAGGGTAGAGAGGGGAAGGGTAGAGAGGGGATGGGTAGAGAGGGGGAAGGGTAGAGAGGGGGAAGGGTGGAGAGGGGGATAGGTAGAGAGGGGAATGGGTAGAGAGGGGAATGTGTGGAGAGGGGAAGGGTGGAGAGGGGGAAGGGTGGAGAGGGGGAAGGGTAGAGAGGGGGATGGGTGGAGAGGGGGAAGGGTAGAGAGGGGGATGGGTAGAGGGGAAGGGTGGAGAGGGGGGAGGGTTGAGAGGGAGAAGGGTAGAGGGGGGATGGGTAGAGAGGGGGATGTGTGGAGAGGGGGAAGGTTAGAGAGGGTGGAGGGTTGAGAGGGGGGTGGGTAGAGAGGGAGAAGGGTAGAGGGGGGATGTGTGGAGAGGGGGAAGGTTAGAGAGGGGGGAGGGTTGAGAGTGGGGTGGGTAGAGAGGGAGAAGGGTAGAGGGGGATGTGTGGAGAGGGGGAAGGGTGGAGAGGGGGATGGGTAGAGAGGGGTGGGTAGAGAGGGGTATGGTTGGAGAGGGGTGGGTAGAGAGGGGAATGGGTAGAGAGGGGGATGTGTGGAGAGGGGGAAGGGTGGAGAGGGGATGGGTAGAGAGGGGTATGGTTGGAGAGGGGGTGGGTAGAGAGGGGGATGTGTGAGAGGGGGAAGGTTAGAGAGGGGATGGTTGGAGAGGGGTATGGTTGGAGAGAGGGGTGGGTAGAGAGGGAATGGGTAGAGAGGGGAATGGGTAGAGAGGGGGTAAGGTGGAGAGGGGGATGGTTGGAGAGCGGGGTGAGTAGAGAGGGGAAGGGTGGAGAGGGGGATAGGTAGAGAGGGGGAAGGGTAGAGAGGGTGGGTAGAGAAGGGGTGGGTAGAGAGGGAGAAGGGTAGAGAGGGGGTGGGTAGAGAGGGGGAAGGGTAGAGAGGGGGATAGGTAGAGAGGGGGAGGGTTGAGAGGGGTTGGGTAGAGAGGGGATGGGTAGAGAGGGGGGTAGAGAGGGGGATGGGTAGAGAGGGGAATGGTAGAGGGGGAAGGGTAGAGGGGGAAGGGTAGAAGGGGGAAGGGTAGAGAGGGGGAAGGGTAGAGAGGGGGAAGGGTAGAGAGGGGTGGGTAGAGAGGGAGAAGGGTAGAGAGGGGGTGGGTAGAGAGGGGGAAGGGTTGAGAGGGGGTTGGGTAGAGAGGGGGATGGGTAGAGAGGGGGTAGAGAGGGGGATGGGTAGAGAGGGGGAATGGTAGAGGGGGAAGGGTAGAGAGGGGGAAGGGTAGAAGGGGGAAGGGTAGAGAGGGGGAAGGGTAGACAGGGGGAAGGGTAGAGAGGGGGTGGGTAGAGAGGAGAAGGGTAGAGAGGGGGAAGGGTAGAGAGGGGGAAGGGTAGAGGGGGAAGGGTAGAGAGGGGGAAGGGTAGAGAGGGGGAAGGGTAGAGGGGGAAGGGTAGAGATGGGGATGGGTAGAGAGGGGGAAAGGTAGAGAGGGGGAAGGGTAGAGGGGGAAGGGTAGAGAGGGGGAAGGGTAGAGAGGGGAAGGGTAGAGAGGGGGATGGGTAGAGAGGGGGAAGGGTAGAGAGGGGGAAGGGTGGAGAGGGGATAGGTAGAGAGGGGAATGGGTAGAGAGGGGAATGTGTGGAGAGGGGGAAGGGTGGAGAGGGGGAAGGGTGGAGAGGGGGAAGGGTAGAGAGGGGATGGGTGGAGAGGGGAAGGGTAGAGAGGGGGATGGGTAGAGAGGGGGAAGGGTGGAGAGGGGGAGGGTTGAGAGGGAGAAGGGTAGAGGGGGATGGGTAGAGAGGGGGATGTGTGGAGAGGGGAAGGTTAGAGAGGGTGGAGGGTTGAGAGGGGGTGGGTAGAGAGGGAGAAGGGTAGAGGGGGATGTGTGGAGAGGGGGAAGGTTAGAGAGGGGGAGGGTTGAGAGGGGGTGGGTAGAGAGGAGAAGGGTAGAGGGGGATGTGTGGAGAGGGGGAAGGGTGGAGAGGGGATGGGTAGAGAGGGGGTGGGTAGAGAGGGGTATGGTTGGAGAGGGGGTGGGTAGAGAGGGAATGGGTAGAGAGGGGGATGTGTGGAGAGGGGGAAGGGTGGAGAGGGGGATGGGTAGAGAGGGGTATGGTTGGAGAGGGGGTGGGTAGAGAGCGGGATGTGTGGAGAGGGGGGAAGGTTAGAGAGGGGGATGGTTGGAGAGGGGTATGGTTGGAGAGAGGGGTGGGTAGAGAGGGGAATGGGTAGAGAGGGGAATGGGTAGAGAGGGG
This sequence comes from Oncorhynchus nerka, assembly GCF_034236695.1. Classification (NCBI taxonomy): domain Eukaryota; kingdom Metazoa; phylum Chordata; class Actinopteri; order Salmoniformes; family Salmonidae; genus Oncorhynchus; species Oncorhynchus nerka. The sequence continues at coordinate 3,700,539 of NC_088398.1, forward strand.
GAAGGTTAGAGAGGGTGGAGGGTTGAGAGGGGGTGGGTAGAGAGGGAGAAGGGTAGAGGGGGGATGTTTGGAGAGGGGGAAGGTTAGAGAGGGTGGAGGGTTGAGAGGGGGGGTGGGTAGAGAGGGAGAAGGGTAGAGGGGGGATGTGTGGAGAGGGGGAAGGTTAGAGAGGGGAGGGTTGAGAGGGGGTGGGTAGAGAGGAGAAGGGTAGAGGGGGATGTGTGGAGAGGGGGAAGGGTGGAGAGGGGGATGGGTAGAGAGGGGGTGGGTAGAGAGGGGTATGGTTGGAGAGGGGGTGGGTAGAGAGGGGAATGGGTAGAGAGGGGATGTGGAGAGGGGGAAGGGTGGAGAGGGGGATGGGTAGAGAGGGGTATGGTTGGAGAGGGGGTGGGTAGAGAGGGGATGTGTGGAGAGGGGGAGGTTAGAGAGGGGGATGGTTGGAGAGGGGTATGGTTGGAGAGAGGGGGGTAGAGAGGGGGAATGGGTAGAGAGGGGAATGGGTAGAGAGGGGGTAAGGTGGAGAGGGGGATGGTTGGAGAGCGGGGTGAGTAGAGAGGGGAAGGGGTGGAGAGGGGGATAGGTAGAGAGGGGGAAGGGTAGAGAGGGGTGGGTAGAGAAGGGGGTGGGTAGAGAGGGAGAAGGGTAGAGAGGGGGTGGGTAGAGAGGGGGAAGGGTAGAGAGGGGGAAGGGTAGAGAGGGGGAAGGGTAGAGAGGGGGAAGGGTAGAGGGGGAAGGGTAGAGATGGGGATGGGTAGAGAGGGGGGAAGGGTAGAGAGGGGGAAGGGTAGAGGGGAAGGGTAGAGAGGGGGAAGGGTAGAGAGGGGGAAGGGTAGAGAGGGGGATGGGTAGAGAGGGGGAAGGGTAGAGAGGGGGAAGGGTAGAGAGGGGGAAGGGTGGAGAGGGGGATAGGTAGAGAGGGGAATGGGTAGAGGGGAATGTGTGGAGAGGGGGAAGGGTGGAGAGGGGGAAGGGTGGAGAGGGGGAAGGGTAGAGAGGGGGATGGGTGGAGAGGGGGAAGGGTAGAGAGGGGGATGGGTAGAGAGGGGAAGGGTGGAGAGGGGGAGGGTTGAGAGGGAGAAGGGTAGAGGGGGGATGGGTAGAGAGGGGGATGTGTGGAGAGGGGGAAGGTTAGAGAGGGTGGAGGGTTGAGAGGGGGTGGGTAGAGAGGAGAAGGGTAGAGGGGGATGTGTGGAGAGGGGGAAGGGTGGAGAGGGGATGGGTAGAGAGGGGGGTGGGTAGAGAGGGGTATGGTTGGAGAGGGGGTGGGTAGAGAGGGGAATGGGTAGAGAGGGGGATGTGTGGAGAGGGGGAAGGGTGGAGAGGGGGATGGGTAGAGAGGGGTATGGTTGGAGAGGGGGTGGGTAGAGAGGGGGATGTGTGGAGAGGGGGAAGGTTAGAGAGGGGGATGGTTGGAGAGGGGTATGGTTGGAGAGAGGGGTGGGTAGAGAGGGAATGGGTAGAGAGGGGAATGGGTAGAGAGGGGGTAAGGTGGAGAGGGGGATGGTTGGAGAGCGGGGTGAGTAGAGAGGGGAAGGGTGGAGAGGGGGATAGGTAGAGAGGGGGAAGGGTAGAGAGGGGGTGGGTAGAGAAGGGGTGGGTAGAGAGGGAGAAGGGTAGAGAGGGGGTGGGTAGAGAGGGGGAAGGGTAGAGAGGGGGATAGGTAGAGAGGGGGAGGGTTGAGAGGGGTTGGGTAGAGAGGGGATGGGTAGAGAGGGGGGTAGAGAGGGGGATGGGTAGAGAGGGGGAATGGTAGAGGGGGAAGGGTAGAGAGGGGGAAGGGTAGAGAGGGGAAGGGTAGAGAGGGGTGGGTAGAGAGGGAGAAGGGTAGAGAGGGGGTGGGTAGAGAGGGGGAAGGGTTGAGAGGGGGTTGGGTAGAGAGGGGGATGGGTAGAGAGGGGGGGTAGAGAGGGGGATGGGTAGAGAGGGGGAATGGTAGAGGGGGAAGGGTAGAGAGGGGGAAGGGTAGAAGGGGGAAGGGTAGAGAGGGGGAAGGGTAGACAGGGGGAAGGGTAGAGAGGGGGTGGGTAGAGAGGGAGAAGGGTAGAGAGGGGGGTGGGTAGAGAGGGGAAGGGTAGAGAGGGGGTTGGGTAGAGAGGGGATGGGTAGAGAGGGGGGGTAGAGAAGGGGTGGGTAGAGAGGAGAAGGGTAGGGAGGGGGGTGGGTAGAGAGGGGGAAGGGTAGAGAGGGGGATAGGTAGAGAGGGGAGGGTTGAGAGGGGGTTGGGTAGAGAGGGGATGGGTAGAGAGGGGGGTAGAGAGGAGGATGGGTAGAGAGGGGGAATGGTAGAGGGGGAAGGGTAGAGAGGGGGAAGGGTAGAAGGGGGAAGGGTAGAGAGGGGGAAGGGTAGAGAGGGGGAAGGGTAGAGAGGGGGTGGGTAGAGAGGGAGAAGGGTAGAGAGGGGTGGGTAGAGAGGGGGAAGGGTTGAGAGGGGTTGGGTAGAGAGGGGGATGGGTAGAGAGGGGGGTAGAGAGGGGATGGGTAGAGAGGGGGAATGGTAGAGGGGGGAAGGGTAGAGAGGGGAAGGGTAGAAGGGGGAAGGGTAGAGAGGGGGAAGGGTAGACAGGGGGAAGGGTAGAGAGGGGGTGGGTAGAGAGGGAGAAGGGTAGAGGGGGTGGGTAGAGAGGGGGAAGGGTAGAGAGGGGGTGGGTAGAGAGGGGGAAGGGTAGAGAGGGGGAAGGGGAGTGAAGGATAATGAGAGAGATTTTCCTTTTAGTACTTTATTTGCACATTGTGACAACACTGTACATAGCCATAATATGACATTTGAAATGTCTCTACTCCTTTTGAACTTTTGTGAGTGTAAAGTTTACTGTTCATTTTATATTGTTTATTTCACTTTTGTTTATTATTACATTGCTTTGGCAATGTAAACATATGTTTCCCATGCCAATAAAGCCCTTTTAATTTAATTTAATTAAGAGAGAGAGAGATCGGGACAGGTAGTGGGGTGGTCGTACTCGTCAGCACCAGTGAACCCTGTGAAGGGGAGGATCACTGAGTTCATTCTGCTTTGGAATGTATGGGGGAGGAAAGCCCTTGTATCGACTTAGGACCTCACGTTAGCCTATATATACACACCCAATAACCCACCATCATAAAGGACCTCACGTTAGCCTATATATACACACTCAATAACCCACCATCATAAATGCCAAGAGTGTGCAAAGCTGTCATCAAGGCAAAGGTTGGCTACATTGAAGAATTTCAAATATAAAATATATTTAGATTTATTTAACACTTTTTTGGTTTCTACATGATTCCATATGTGTTATTTCATAGTTTTGATGTCTTCACTATTATTTTACAATGTAGAAAACAGTACTAATAAAGAAAAACCCTTGAATGAGTAGGTGTGTCCAAACCTTTGACTGGTACTGTAATGCCCAGAAAAACACCAGCAAATCTGAAAGTGATCCCTGTTTCACATCAAACCAATTAAGATATTATTAAATAAAAAGTAGCTCATACATTGCTGTACTATTTAAATACTTAATGTTAAAAACACATTTTTAGAGCGATATGATGATAGATGTATACACAGTGAAACGATGGACAGGTTTTCGCCAACAGGGACAGTGAATGGGAAATGTTGAAGAGGAGTGTTGCTGAGTTCATAGTGAGTTGTTGCTGAGTTCATAGTGAGTATACTGTATGCTATACACTGTATACACACCCAGAAAACAGCAAATCTGAAATGAGTTCCTGTTTCACATCAAAGCAATGAACACCTTTATTAAATCAAGAGTAGCCTATACATTATTGTTGTATGTGTGTGTGTCAAATCATTCTAATCAAAACAAATTGCATTTTCACGTGCCGAATACGAGTTAATAAATGCTTGCTTACAAGTCTTTCCCAACCTTTAAAAATTCAAGAGGAATAAAATACACGAATACACAAGTGTGTGTGTGTGTGTGTGTGTGTGTGTGTGTGTGTGTGTGTGTTGTGTTTACGTGCGAGTGTGTGTGTGTGTGTTTACATGCGAGTGTATGTGTGTTGCATGGTGAAGAGGAGGGTCATTGGGTTAATGTTTAGCTGTATGTATAAGGGGATGGAAAGCTTTAGGTCCCTAAGCACCGTATGCTATATGCCTCTGTGACTGTATTGGCTTTCCAAGCCTAGAAGACCATATCAAATCCTAAAGTGTTTACTATTTGACCATAAAACACACAGTGAGTGAGGAGAATATTTGCATTGTTGGGAAGTTTGTGTTACCTGTCCACACATCTCTGTATTGAAAACACATTTACACATTTCTGACTTATTGAAAACCATTATTGCCTAACATTGACATTATACAGTACAAAACAACACAAACAGCCACATTCACAAAAAAACATACTGGCATGGATTCTACAGGCTGCAGCAGCCCATAATAATTGTATCAATATAATCTTCGTTCTCCTATCTGTTCCTGAGGTAGCCTATTTCACACGTTGATAATGACTTGTGGTTTGTGTGTTTCTCTAGATCAGAACGATGAGAACAGAACTCTGTTCCAGACCCGGTGTGAGGGGTGACCTTGAATGGTGCCGCGCATTCACGTGCGCACTTCTCATGTCCATGAGAGAACCCTTAGCCCACCAGTTTATTCAGTTATAGGCCTGCCTAATATAGCACTTAGGACTAGACCATCAGGTACAAATTAGTCAGCATATTGGCCTACGCCTCTATCCTAAATATTTTATACAGTATATCTAATTTTTGTTCGAGGCATTCATTACAATAACTCTACAGGCCTAAAAAGGCGTGCTCGTGTTTACACCGCTCAGCCGTAGTAGACTGAGGCACGAGTAGACTGACTACCCACTCAGCCCTAACCACGAGCCCCACATGCATGGGCGGGGCTTTGAGTGCCCCGCTGACCAACCAATCAGCAGGCAGTAAAGAATTCACTGGCTGCATGGATCCACCAATGGAGTTTGTAACTTCAGACGAACAACCAATAGGGCACGAACAAATGTGGGCACGTGTATCCGTGCACATGTTGAAGATCGTAAACCGTGGAGATAGAAAGAACTAGCAAAGAGGCAAACCAATGAAAGTCCGGTGATCGTGAGAGGAAGGAGACTGCCGACCTGATGTTCCAACGAGTGTGAGACAAATATCTGCAAGTGGGTTACAGAGATAGACGTTATCAAGGCCGTTTCTGGCAACCGTGGCCGGTTCTACTGCTGTTATTTTGTTGCAATATTTCAGGTGAGAGTTCTCTTTAAAATGTTACATTGCTACATTCCTGCGCGGTTTACGGAATTGACTGTGATAGACTATACCAGAGACATGATACAATGTTTCCTTAATTACGTTCGTTGTGTTTAGTGTAGGCTACTCCTGATTTGTTACATCGTTGATGGTAGATGTAATACAGTGTTATAGAGCTGTAGGCTAGCGTTCATTCTAAAAGCATGGAACAATTGCTAGACCTTTGTCAACGTCAGACTTTAACATAATATATTACATTTGTGAGTGTTCTTTATAAGTATAATTATTGTGCTGAGTGTCATTTGTGTCAGTTGTAATGTTTGTGTTTGTCATGATCACGTTTCTCAAACACACACAAACACACACCACCTGAGACACAGTCAAATTCCCCTGCAACCTACATACCTACACGGGGCCGGGCCAACACACACACACACACACCGAAAGAAAGCTGAGGAGTGTATAGGTTTTGGCTCATATGATGCAGTGGGTTGATCCATTGGTCCATGTTACGTCTTTGTATTACATAATATTGGCATGCATCCAGACATTCATCTTTACATTCCCAAAAAGTCTATCCAAATGATAGGCGTAATTGGGAAAGCACAAGCCCCAGGAAAGAGCCACTATAGTTATAATCAATCTGTCATAATCGATTTTAGGATTGTTACACTTATATTCCCCAAGTGTACTGTGGTCTTCTGTGTCAGACTATTAAACAGTGACGTGAATGAATAAGTGTGTGTGTGGAATCAAAACAAATTGTATTTGTCACATGTGCCGAATATGATGTGTGTAGACTTTACCGTGAAATGCTTACGAGTCTTTCCCAACAATGCAGAGTTAAAAATACACCATTCAAAATCAAGAGGAATAAAATACACAACTACATGTGTGTGTGTGTGTGTGTGTAGTTATAAAACTCACAACTTCTATGACAGACTATTAAACAGTGAAGTGAATTAATAAGTATGTGTGTGGATGTGTGTCTGTCTGTGTGTGTGTACATTGCAGAGGGACTATTGCCACTGGGGGGTTTGCTCTCTAGCAGAATGTGCTTGGCGAGACTTTATCAGTGTGTGTGTGGGATGTGTTAAACGGTATGTTGTGTGTGTGTGTACATTTGTGTGCGTGGAGGGTGTATATACGAAAGTGTGTATTTTTGGGTGGTGGGCATTAGACCGTGTGTGTGTGTGTGTGTGTGGAGATACTGGTGTGCTCATGTTACCCCTCTTAATGTAGTCTGAGGTCACAAACCAACAGGGACTCCCAGAATAGAGAGGGGGCAATACTGTCTACAGAGGAGGGGGTTAGAGGGGAGGAAGAGATGGGAGGCAGACAGAAACAGAGGAGGGGGGTGGTATAATGAGTGAATCAGAGTGAGGGGGGATGGAGAGAAAGAGCGAGTCAGAGGAGAGGAGCGAGAGAGAACCCTGGAGGCCGAGGAGGAGAGAGAGAGACCCAGCCTGCCTTATTGGATTCTACTACTGCTTATTCTACTCACACCCTTCCCCCTCGCGTTTCACTCTCTCTTTCCCCATCTCCTCGCCCTCAATGGGAGCCAGACATGCACTGCCATTGTGTGCCTACTGCATACCCCCAGTCACACTCCACATCATGTTTAACTAGGCCACTGGTAGACCCACCATTTTGAATTGCTGTTATTATTTTGGGGTTGTAGGATTTAAAAAATGTCTCCCCTATAGCAATTTCCACAGCAATGTTGCTCTTCCTCTTTCAATTCAAATTCAATTGAAGGGCTTTATTGGCATGGGCAACATATGTTTACATTGCCAAAACAAGTGAAATAGATAATAAACAAAAGTGAAATGAACAATGGAAAAAAAAATACCTGTAAACATTACTAACAAAAGTTCAAAAATAATTAAAAGATATTTGAAATGTCATATGTGCAAATAGTTAAAGTACAAAAGGGAACATAAATAAACATAAATATGGGTTGGATTTTTCTTTCTCTCCGTTGAATATACAATGTCATTTGGCTGTTGTCATAGAGGACACATTTTGTTACTTGGCAGTTATTCTAAATCTTTTCTCTGTTTACCCCACTCCCCCCTGCTCTCTCGCCTCTCCCCCTTCCCCCTCTCTCTCCAATCACACAGTGATGCAATCACAGGGCAGCACTTCCTCCCAGCCCTCTGTTGATTCGCTGAGCTCCAGTGACAGCTACCTGTTCAACCACTCTGAGCAGGCGGAGGATGACACTGACGTCTTCCTGTCTGAACGCTCCCCCGCCGTCATCCTCGGCACTGGGGGCATGGTCAGGGGCAACGGGAGTGCCGGGGCAGAGAGTCCCGAGTCCCAGTGGGCGTGTGACGGCTTCACTGACCGCGAGGAGGAGGAGTCACGGGGTTCAGAGGTCACTGGAGGTCACCCCAGGGTCACAGCTGAGAGACAGAGAACAAGCGAGACGGAGAGAGAGAAGACAGAGGGAGACCTGCTCTTTGCCCAGAAGGTGAATGTCAGAGAGAGATGAAGGGATTGGGATGGAAGACACAGTACTGTACCCCATTAATAATAATCATTTCTCTCCCTCTCTCCCTCCCAGTGTGCTGAGCTGCAGGGATTTGTAAGGCCCCTACTGGAGCTGCTGAATGGACTGAAGGGGGGACGATTTGACCGTGGTAAGCACCATTCTCCTACACTGGTGTGTGATGCTGCAGCCTGTATTGATCTAGTCTGTATGGATCTAGTCTGCAGCTACTGTGTCTGTAGTTTTCATCTGTAGGCGTATTGGTGTGTCTCGTGTGTGTGTGTGTGTGTGTGTTGACTGTAGCGTGTCAGACAGTGTTACAGTGAATGCTGACTGGAGGATTGTGTATTTGATTGACAGGTCTGAGTAGTTTCCAGCAGAGTGCAGCCATGGACCGCATCCAGAGGATCGTAGGGGTCTTACGGAGACCCAGCATCGGGTAAGGCCACACACACACACACCTGTTTATGTGCATACTGGACTCAACCCTGCACTACTCAGTTTCAGCATTCTGTCACAACAGCAGAAAAAGAGAGCTTTCATAATAAGTAGTCCAGTTTGAATGTTTAGAGACAGAAGTGGATTTAGTCTGGATCTGTGTTTAGTAGATGAGAACAGGAATGTTAATGTCCATGCTAGTCTTAGAAGGGTTGTTTTCTAAACCTTATAATCCTCTCTCTCTCCATTCTCTCCATCTCTCTATTCTCTCCTCCCTCTATCTCCACCTCCATAGGGAAAAGTATATGAACACTCTTCTCCAGGTGGAGACGATGCTGAAGATGTGGTTTCCACAGGTGTCCCCCTTGGCCCCACCTACTGCCCCTACCATCTTCCCCCCTCACCTCTCCCCCCGGGACAGCCCCAGCAGCACCCCCCCACACAGGCACAGAGACCAGTCGCACATCCCTGTGAAGGTGAGAACAAACACGCGCACACACACACACACACACACACACACACACACACACACACACACACACACACACACACACACATAATATGTTGATAAGTTGTGGCTGACAACATTCTCTCTGTCTCTCTCCAGAAGCGCAGACTGAGTTGGTCAGACACAGACTCTGACACCCCTCCTCCTGTACTCTTTAAGAGGCTCAACGCCGGTGGAGGAAAGGAGAGGAGGAAGGAGGGGGGAGACGTCCCCTCGGCAACTTCAGGGGTACCCCCACACCCCCAGGACCCCACCAGCAACCAAGAGAATGAGAGAAAGGAAGATGAGGACAGCAAAGAGGGAGAGGGCGAGTCATCAAGCAACAAAGCGGGGCTCTGTTCTGAGCCCGGTCCCACCTTGGTTCTTGTAGTGCCCATCCTTTCTCCCTGGAAACCAATGGAGGGGAAACAGCTGCTGCCTGTCATGCCACCTCCCACCACCAGGGGCGGTCCAGCCATGCAGGACAGCGTAATCTCTTCCACCACGCCCTTCAACAACCTCCAAAGTCAGCAGCAGCCAATCGGGTGCCAAAGCCAGCCTGTTTCCGGGATGACTGGGAAAAAGACAGTAAAGACCTGTCAGGGGCGGGTCCAGGCTCATTCAATCACGGCAAAGCCTTTGAAAAGGGGGGAGTGTAAGAGCAGGGTTAACCCCGCCCCTTTATAGACCTGATGCACTGAGCACACTCCTCCGCCCAGCAGGCTAGTGTGACTACGTCAACATGCTAAAGCTGCTGTGATAGGGAGAGTCAGGGGTAGAAATAGGCTGCAGTCCAAACACTTTATGTTTAGCCCCTCAGCCCTCGCACTAGCCACTCTCCCTTGGGGGAATCCCCTTTGAAACCGGATGCAGTTTGATTGCCATCTTAAGTGGAGGTCCAATTCACTAACGTTGCCCCCTCGGCCCTCGATTTAGCTCGAGGAAGCGAGTGAAGAACTTTGGTCACTTGTGGGGTTTATATGACCCACAATTCAATGCAAATTGTAGTCATGTATCATACTCCGGTGGCCGCGAATGTCACGTCACTCACCACGGCTGCATTTTCGGCCTGTCAGAAAAAATGATGATTCTGGGGCAAAAAACGTATTTAGTCAGCCACCAATTATGCAAGTTCTCCCACTTAAAAAGATGAGGCCTGTAATTTTCATCATAGGTACACTTCAACTATGACAGACAAAATGAGAAAAAAAATCCAGAAAATCACATTGTAGGATTTTTAATGAATTTATTTGCAAATTGTGGAAAATAAGTATTTGGTCAATAACAAACAAGCAGGATTTCTGGCTCTCACAGACCTGTAACTTCTTCTTTAAGAGGCTCCTCTGTCCTCCACTTGTTACCTGTATTAATGGGACCTGTTTGAACTTGTTATCAGTATAAAAGACACCTGTCCACAACCTCAAACAGTCACACTCCAAACTCCACTATGGCCAAGACCAAAGAGCTGTCAAAGGACACCAGAAACAAAATTGTAGACCTGCACCAGGCTGGGAAGACTGAATCTGCAATAGGTAAGCAGCTTGGTTTGAAGAAATCAATTGTGGGAGCAATTATTAGGAAATGGAAGACATACAAGACCACTGATAATCTCCCTCGATCTGGGGCTCCATGCAAGATCTCACCCCGTGGGGTCAAAATGATCACAAGAACGGTGAGCAAAAATCCCAGAGCCACATGGGGGACCTAGTGAAGGACCTGCAGAGAGCTGGGACCAAAGTAACAAAGCCTACCATCAGTAACACACTATGCCGCCAGGGACTCAAATCCTGCAGTGCCAGACTTGTCCCCCTGCTTAAGCCAGTACATTTCCAGGCCCGTCTGAAGTTTGCTAGAGAGCATTTGGATGATCCAGAAGAAGATTGGGAGAATGTCATATGGTCAGATGAAACCAAAATACAACTTTTTGGTAAAAACTCAACTCGTCATGTTTGGAGGACAAAGAATGCTGAGTTGCATCCAAAGAACACCATACCTACTGTGAAGCATGGGGGTGAAAACATCATGCTTTGGGGCTGTTTTTCTGCAAAGGGACCAGGACGACTGATCCGTGTAAAGGAAAGAATGAATGGGGCCATGTATTGTGAGATTTTGAGTGAAAACCTCCTTCCATCAGCAAGGGCATTGAAGATGAAACGTGGCTGGGTCTTTCAGCATGACAATGATCCCAAACACACCGCCCGGGCAACGAAGGAGTGGCTTCGTAAGAAGCATTTCAAGGTCCTGGATTGGCCTAGCCAGTCTCCAGATCTCAACCCCATAGAAAATCTTTGGAGGGAGTTGAAAGTCCGTGTTTCCCAGCAACCGCCCCAAAACATCACTGCTCTAGAGGAGATCTGCATGGAGGAATGGGCCAAAATACCAGTGTGTGAAAACCTTGTGAAGACTTACAGAAAACGTTTGACCTTTGTCATTTCCAACAAAGGGTATATAACAAAGTATTGAGATAAACTTTTGTTATTGACCAAATACTTATTTTCCACCATAATTTGCAAATAAATTCATTAAAAATCCTACAATGTGATTTTCTGGATTTATTTCTCATTTTGTCTGTCATAGTTGAAGTGTACCTATGATGAAAATTACAGGCCTCTCGTCTTTTTAAGTGGGAGAATTTGCACAATTGGTGGCTGACTAAATACTTTTTTGCCCCACTGTATATATGACATTGATTTTAGCGTTGCCAAATTGGCTTAGTCTCGTAGTGAGGAGCCTATAAAACCTAGCTAGCTTCATAAACATTTTTGGGAATTCTGAAATGTATTGCAATAAATGACCAAACTGTAAAACTAGCTAGCCAGCTATGGAGAACTGTAGCTAGCCAGCTATGGAGAACTGTAGCGAGCCAGCTATGGAGAACTGTAGCGAGCCAGCTATGGATAACTGTAGCTAGCCAGCTATGGAGAACTGTAGCTAGCCAGCTATGGAGAACTGTAGCGAGCCAGCTATGGATAACTGTAGCGAGCCAGCTATGGAGAACTGTAGCTAGCCAGCTATGGATAACTGTAGCTAGCCAGCTATGGATAACTGTTGCTAGCCAGCTATGGATAACTGTTGCTAGCCAGCTATGGATAACTGTAGCTAGCCAGCTATGGATAACTGTAGCGAGCCAGCTATGGATAACTGTAGCGAGCCAGCTATGGATAACTGTAGCTAGCTAGCTAGCTATGGATAACTGTAGCTAGCTAGCTAGCTATGGATAACTGTAGCGAGCCAGCTATGGATAACTGTAGCGAGCCAGCTATGGATAACTGTAGCGAGCCAGCTATGGATAACTGTAGCTAGCCAGCTATGGATAACTGTTGCTAGCTAGCTACGTTAGCTTGCTAGATACACGAATAGCTGTGGGTTGGTTGTTTTTAAGCTCAACTTCAATATTTCCACTAAGGACGTTGCCTCCGATCATCACACTCTAATTAGAATTTGGACTGCAGCCATGGTTTTAGGTGCTGATGAGTTTCCTTCATGATGGATCTTTTGCAACTCCCTAAACGCAATTAGGACCATTAATGAAAATGATATCTGAGAGACTACAGTTATTACTACATGAGAACAGAATGTGTCCTTGTGAATCATAATCACAGTTCCATAAATCAGATTTTTTTGCACAAATAGTGGTTGTAGATTGGAAGGTTGGTAAGCACCTCTTATAGCCCATCGCTTGTTTATAGAATATTGGATTTCTGATTGACCGAATGATATACTCTCTTACTCCACTTAAGAAAAGGTAAATGCTACTATGCAAACTTAATCGAAACGCTGTTGGCTTAGGAATATTTGGGATTCAGGTGGTTGGAGGCAAGGAGGTGAGAGGTGACGAGGAGAGGATGGTTAGAAGGACAGATGGAATAAGATTTGGGGATTAAGGATAGTTATATTCCTGGAATGATATTCCTGGAATCTCCTCAGAGATGATGCTTCCAGTGAATAACAGCAGACAGACAGTTCAATAGACCGAGGCATTACGGATAGAAGTGAGGAATAATCATTAGACTACTGAATGACCTCTAGAGCTGAATAACTGCAGACAGACAGTTCAATAGACCGAGGCATTACGGATAGAAGTGAGGAATAATCATTAGACTACTGAATGACCTCTAGAGCTGAATAACTGCAGACAGACAGTTCAATGGACCGAGGCATTACGGATAGAAGTGAGGAATAATCATTAGACTACTGAATGACCTCTAGAGCTGAATAACTGCAGACAGACAGTTCAATGGACCGAGGCATTACGGATTGAAGTGAGGAATAATCATTAGACTACTGAATGACCTCTAGAGCTGAATAACATCTAAGAGGACGTGGCAGGGACCTCTACTGAAGTCTAAAGAGGTTTAGAATCTATTCAATGTCAATCCATCAACATGACACAATCTGTTTGTGAAGACGGATGCAAGGTGTTTTGGGTGAAGATCGATTATGACTGAAACGAATGAACCACAACTGGGTTTTATTCTGTGTGGAGAAATGTGAAGCGGGTTATCCGGTAAACAGTAAATCACATTTCAATGGCCTAACCGGTAGGGGATAGAATACCAAACAGACCTTAGATCAGCTTCTAGGGACAACTTAATCCTTTAAATGGCTCAGTGGGAGACTCTAAAGACCACCCTGAGAGAAGAGTCCACTCACAGACAGACAGAGACAGACAGAAATCCTGTTTATTTATTCACATGTTCACTTGACAACGCTGCATTTATTTATTACCTTTATTTATTAATTGGCAGCTGTGTTTCTCGCTCTTTGAACTTACAATTGGTTGACCGATTGGTTGACTGATGCTCTTGGGAAAGTTGCTGTACAACGGTTTGTTTGTGGTTTTTACTGTTATGATGGGACAAATTTTGGGGGGGATGATTGGACTTTTGGACTATTGTGCCTTTACCAAATAGGATGTGTACAAAACAACAAAGCATTTTATTCTTTCAAAGCATTTTCTACAGCATTTTGATAATTTGCTTGTCTTTCTTAATAGCACAGTGCACAATCAGTCGAATAGCACAGTACACAACGCCTAATTCCTGCCTTCAATCTCTTATCTGGCTTCCAGGGGCCTGTTGGGCAAAACTAGCTACCAACAGATCCCACAACAGCAAGGCAACCTCTACTCCAACCTGTACAGTGGTCATGTGTACAACACAATAGTATTCTATACATATACATCATAGTCTTCTATGAACTAACGACAGTGGCTAATTTATTTCCGTTTTTAGATTGACAGTTGCCTCTTCTCCGGGGTGTATTTTATAGTTGATTATGTAGGTCTGACTGGAGGATATGATCAGCGCTTGCTATCTCCTGTGTGCTTCTTGGCGCTCGTCAAACTTGAAAAACGTGAGGATCAGAGCTAAAAGGGAGACCGTATGAATATTTATTTTGCACCATCATCGTAAGCTGCTATACATAATTTGACTAAAACATGATTGAAATATTCCTCATAACAAATCATTAATACACATGTATTTACTAATGAAACATAATTATATATGCCATTCAGCAGACGTTTTATCCAAAGCGACTTACAGTCATGCGTGCATACATTTTTACATATGGGTGGTCCCTGGAATCAAACCCACTGTCCTGACATTGCAAGCACCATGCTCTACCAACTGAGCTCCAGAGGAAATACATGATACAGGGTTTACAAAGAGTTTACTTATACTTAATCAACTGTTTATATGTAGAGCTTCCAGTAAAGCACTGCTAAAACAAGTTCATATGGTTGCATCCATACTCCCTATAGCTTTCTCCAAGGAGAGCCACAACTGAACACACAATCACTGGTAGCCTCCATGTTACCTACCTACTGTCTTTACTTGGGGCTGGGGGATGTTTTTATGCTTGAGGTATAAGTTGCTCTTAACCACAGGTCTGTGATCAGATTTTTCCTACCCCCAATCCTAACGTTTATCATTAGGGTTTGAAAACACACCTGACCCCGGGCCTGTGGTTAAGGGCCACTTCTACCTACTTGTGTTTTTTATACAGCTATTTTGTGACAGAGAAACTGATTGCACAGATTTTTGTGATCTCTTTTCCATGTATGTTTTCTACTGCAGAGACCACCGCTGATTGGTCAGAAATAATATGTCTTGTTTATTTCAACTGCCTTTTTATATCTTAGTAGATGCTGTACTCACCCCCTCTACTCCTCCCCCTCTCTATCCTCCACCCTCCCTCCTCCCCTTCTACTCCTCCTTCCTCCCCCTCTCTATCCTCCTCCCCTCTCTACTCCTCCCTCCCTCTCTGCCACATTCTACTACTTTTGCTCTCCTCCCTTTCTCTCTCTCTCTCATCTGTTCATCCCCTCTCTCATATCTGTTCATCCCTTTCTCCCCCTCTTACTTTCTCTCACTTTCTCTGTTTCTCACTCTTACTCTGCTGTCACTCTGTGTTACTCTTCGGAGTACTTTTTACATTGATGATACAAAAATAAAATCTTTTAATAAATTACACTTTTGAAGATGAATTTCTTTAGTTCTCTGTTATGTGTGTTTGCATGGGTGTTGGTATGTTGGGTTAGAGTGTATTGGTATGCTGGGTTAGTGTGTTGGTATGTTGGGTTAGAGTGTATTGGTATGTTGGGTTAGAGTGTGTTGGGTTGGAGTGTGTTGGTATGCTGGGTTAGAGTGTGTTGGTATGTTGGGTTAGAGTGTGTTGGTATGTTGGGTTAGAGTGTGTTGGTATGCTGGGTTAGAGTGAGTTGGTATGTTGGGTTAGAGTGTGTTGGGTTAGTGTGTGTTGGTGTGTTGGTATGCTGGGTTAGAGTGTGTTGGTATGTTGGGTTAGAGTGAGTTGGTATGTTGGGTTAGTGTGTTGGTATGTTGGGTTAGAGGGTGTTGGTATGTTGGGTTAGAGTGTGTTGGTATGTTGGGTTAGAGGGTGTTGGTATGTTGGGTTAGTGTGTTGGTATGTTGGGTTAGAGTGTATTGGTATGTTGGGTTAGAGTGTGTTGGGTTGGAGTGTGTTGGTATGCTGGGTTAGAGTGTGTTGGTATGTTGGGTTAGAGTGTGTTGGTATGCTGGGTTAGAGTGAGTTGGTATGTTGGGTTAGAGTGTGTTGGGTTAGTGTGTGTTGGTGTGTTGGTATGCTGGGTTAGAGTGTGTTGGTATGTTGGGTTAGAGTGTGTTGGTATGTTGGGTTAGAGTGTGTTGGGTTAGTGTGTGTTGGTGTGTTGGTATGCTGGGTTAGAGTGTGTTGGTATGCTGGGTTAGAGTGTGTTGGTATGTTGGGTTAGAGTGTGTTGGTATGTTGGGTTAGAGTGAGTTGGTATGTTGGGTTAGTGTGTTGGTATGTTGGGTTAGAGTGTGTTGGGTTAGTGTTTGTTGGTGTGTTGGGTAGTTTACAGCACTGAGGGGGCAGATGTGACTCGATGGGGTGTGGATTTAGAGCTTGTACATTTCAGAGAGAGAGAGAGAGAGAGAGAGAGAGAAAAACAGGGAGTGGGAAATGGGTCTTGTTATTAGACTGAGCCTCAGTAATCTGAGGGGGGGGGGGCTTTATCCTCCTCCCAGCTGCTGCCTGGCCTGCCTCCTCTACTACGTAATCTATGTGCTTGTTTACTACATGACATTAACATGAAATCTACTACTTTCATTGTACAGTTACATAACACTACACTGATGGATCTGCTGGATGCATACATATTTCTACCTAATCTGATTGAGGTGTGTGTGTGGGGCGTTATCCTCTCAGAGGGGGATCGAAGGAGGTAAGTCAAAAGTGTTAATACTGTACATATACTGTACAAGTTACATCCTAGCAGTCTGGAGGAGGATACTGGATACACACACACACACCTAAATCAGATGAGGTACCCCTCCAAATTAAAATATGTCTGCCTAAAGACACACATATACTATCCCAGATGCTCTGAAGAACTGAAAATACACAAACACTCACTGTGGACACATGATCAGAAATAGTACACTGTGAAACTGATGGCACAGTTGACTTGGGCCATGGCTGCATTACAAACACTTAAAAGACACACCCTCTCTCCTCAGGCTTCAAATTAAGTGGACACTTCTGATGATGAATCATGACGTCTGATGAGTTGACACTTGCAGGGCAAGGGGTGAGGGAGGAATGAATACATTTTAAATGGACCGCCCTTGCCCGGAAATTCATCAGTCCCACGGTTGTGTTGTCAGTCATCATGGAACCACCGTAGCTGTTGTGTTGTCAGTCATCATGGAACCACCGTAGCTGTTGTGTTGTCAGTCATCATGGAACCACCGTAGCTGTTGTGTTGTCAGTCATCATGGAACCACCGTAGCTGTTGTGTTGTCAGTCATCATGAAACCACCGGTAGCTGTTGTGTTGTCAGTCATCATGGAACCACCGGTAGCTGTTGTGTTGTCAGTCATCATGGAACCGCCAGTAGCTGTTGTGTTGTCAGTCATCATGGAACCACCGGTAGCTGTTGTGTTGTCAGTCATTATGGAACCACCGGTAGCTGTTGTGTTGTCAGTCATCATGGAACCACCGTAGCTGTTGTGTTGTCAGTCATCATGGAACCACCGGTAGCTGTTGTGTTGTCAGTCATCATGGAACCACCGGTAGCTGTTGTGTTGTCAGTCATCATGGAACCACCGGTAGCTGTTGTGTTGTCAGTCATTATGGAACCACCGGTAGCTGTTGTGTTATCAGTCATCATGGAACCACCAGTAGCTGTTGTGTTGTCAGTCATCATGGAACCACCGGTAGCTGTTGTGTTGTCAGTCATCATGGAACCACCGGTAGCTGTTGTGTTGTCAGTCATCATGGAACCACCGGTAGCTGTTCTGTTATCAGTCATCATGGAACCACCGGTCGCTGTTGTGTTGTCAGTCATCATGGAACCACCGGTCGCTGTTGTGTTATCAGTCATCATGGAACCACCGGTCGCTGTTGTGTTGTCAGTCATCATGGAACCACCGGTCGCTGTTGTGTTATCAGTCATCATGGAACCACCGGTAGCTGTTGTGTTGTCAGTCATCATGGAACCACCGTAGCTGTTGTGTTGTCAGTCATCATGGAACCACCGTAGCTGTTGTGTTGTCAGTCATCATGGAACCACCGGTAGCTGTTGTGTTGTCAGTCATCGTGGAACCACCGGTAGCTGTTGTGTTGTCAGTCATCGTGGAACCACCGGTAGCTGTTGTGTTGTCAGTCATCGTGGAACCGCCGGTAGCTGTTGTGTTATCAGTCATCATGGAACCACCGGTAGCTGTTGTGTTGTCAGTCATAATGGAACCACCGTAGCTGTTGTGTTGTCAGTTATCATGGAACCAACGGTCGCTGTTGTGTTGTCAGTCATCATGGAACCACCGGTAGCTGTTGTGTTGTCAGTCATCATGGAACCACCGGTAGCTGTTGTGTTGTCAGTCATCATGGAACCACCGGTCGCTGTTGTGTTGTCAGTCATTATGGAACCACCGTAGCTGTTGTGTTGTCAGTCATCATGGAACCACCGTAGCTGTTGTGTTGTCAGTCATCATGGAACCACCGGTAGCTGTTGTGTTGTCAGTCATTATGGAACCACCGGTAGCTGTTGTGTTGTCAGTCATCATGGAACCACCGTAGCTGTTGTGTTGTCAGTCATCATGGAACCACCGGTAGCTGTTGTGTTGTCAGTCATCATGGAACCACCGGTAGCTGTTGTGTTGTCAGTCATCATGGAACCACCGGTAGCTGTTGTGTTGTCAGTCATTATGGAACCACCGGTAGCTGTTGTGTTATCAGTCATCATGGAACCACCAGTAGCTGTTGTGTTGTCAGTCATCATGGAACCACCGGTAGCTGTTGTGTTGTCAGTCATCATGGAACCACCGGTAGCTGTTGTGTTGTCAGTCATCATGGAACCACGGTAGCTGTTCTGTTATCAGTCATCATGGAACCACCGGTCGCTGTTGTGTTGTCAGTCATCATGGAACCACCGGTCGCTGTTGTGTTATCAGTCATCATGGAACCACCGGTCGCTGTTGTGTTGTCAGTCATCATGGAACCACCGGTCGCTGTTGTGTTATCAGTCATCATGGAACCACCGGTAGCTGTTGTGTTGTCAGTCATCATGGAACCACCGTAGCTGTTGTGTTGTCAGTCATCATGGAACCACCGTAGCTGTTGTGTTGTCAGTCATCATGGAACCACCGGTAGCTGTTGTGTTGTCAGTCATCGTGGAACCACCGGTAGCTGTTGTGTTGTCAGTCATCATGGAACCACCGGTAGCTGTTGTGTTGTCAGTCATCGTGGAACCGCCGGTAGCTGTTGTGTTATCAGTCATCATGGAACCACCGGTAGCTGTTGTGTTGTCAGTCATAATGGAACCACCGTAGCTGTTGTGTTGTCAGTTATCATGGAACCAACGGTCGCTGTTGTGTTGTCAGTCATCATGGAACCACCGGTAGCTGTTGTGTTGTCAGTCATCATGGAACCACCGGTAGCTGTTGTGTTGTCAGTCATCATGGAACCACCGGTCGCTGTTGTGTTGTCAGTCATTATGGAACCACCGTAGCTGTTGTGTTGTCAGTCATCATGGAACCACCGTAGCTGTTGTGTTGTCAGTCATCATGGAACCACCGGTAGCTGTTGTGTTATCAGTCATCATGGAACCACCAGTAGCTGTTGTGTTGTCAGTCATCATGGAACCACCGGTAGCTGTTGTGTTGTCAGTCATCATGGAACCACCGGTAGCTGTTGTGTTGTCAGTCATCATGGAACCACCGGTAGCTGTTCTGTTATCAGTCATCATGGAACCACCGGTCGCTGTTGTGTTGTCAGTCATCATGGAACCACCGGTCGCTGTTGTGTTATCAGTCATCATGGAACCACCGGTCGCTGTTGTGTTGTCAGTCATCATGGAACCACCGGTCGCTGTTGTGTTATCAGTCATCATGGAACCACCGGTAGCTGTTGTGTTGTCAGTCATCATGGAACCACCGTAGCTGTTGTGTTGTCAGTCATCATGGAACCACCGTAGCTGTTGTGTTGTCAGTCATCATGGAACCACCGGTAGCTGTTGTGTTGTCAGTCATCGTGGAACCACCGGTAGCTGTTGTGTTGTCAGTCATCATGGAACCACCGGTAGCTGTTGTGTTGTCAGTCATCGTGGAACCGCCGGTAGCTGTTGTGTTATCAGTCATCATGGAACCACCGGTAGCTGTTGTGTTGTCAGTCATAATGGAACCACCGTAGCTGTTGTGTTGTCAGTTATCATGGAACCAACGGTCGCTGTTGTGTTGTCAGTCATCATGGAACCACCGGTAGCTGTTGTGTTGTCAGTCATCATGGAACCACCGGTAGCTGTTGTGTTGTCAGTCATCATGGAACCACCGGTCGCTGTTGTGTTGTCAGTCATTATGGAACCACCGTAGCTGTTGTGTTGTCAGTCATCATGGAACCACCGTAGCTGTTGTGTTGTCAGTCATCATGGAACCACCGGTAGCTGTTGTGTTGTCAGTCATCATGGAACCACCGGTAGCTGTTGTGTTGTCAGTCATCATGGAACCACCGGTAGCTGTTGTGTTGTCAGTCATTATGGAACCACCGGTAGCTGTTGTGTTATCAGTCATCATGGAACCACCAGTAGCTGTTGTGTTGTCAGTCATCATGGAACCACCGGTAGCTGTTGTGTTGTCAGTCATCATGGAACCACCGGTAGCTGTTGTGTTGTCAGTCATCATGGAACCACCGGTCGCTGTTGTGTTATCAGTCATCATGGAACCACCGGTAGCTGTTGTGTTGTCAGTCATCATGGAACCACCGTAGCTGTTGTGTTGTCAGTCATCATGGAACCACCGTAGCTGTTGTGTTGTCAGTCATCATGGAACCACCGGTAGCTGTTGTGTTGTCAGTCATCGTGGAACCACCGGTAGCTGTTGTGTTGTCAGTCATCATGGAACCACCGGTAGCTGTTGTGTTGTCAGTCATCGTGGAACCGCCGGTAGCTGTTGTGTTATCAGTCATCATGGAACCACCGGTAGCTGTTGTGTTGTCAGTCATAATGGAACCACCGTAGCTGTTGTGTTGTCAGTTATCATGGAACCAACGGTCGCTGTTGTGTTGTCAGTCATCATGGAACCACCGGTAGCTGTTGTGTTGTCAGTCATCATGGAACCACCGGTAGCTGTTGTGTTGTCAGTCATCATGGAACCACCGGTCGCTGTTGTGTTGTCAGTCATTATGGAACCACCGTAGCTGTTGTGTTGTCAGTCATCATGGAACCACCGTAGCTGTTGTGTTGTCAGTCATCATGGAACCACCGGTAGCTGTTGTGTTGTCAATCATCATGGAACCACCGGTAGCTGTTGTGTTGTCAGTCATCATGGAACCACCGGTAGCTGTTGTGTTGTCAGTCATCGTGGAACCGCCGGTAGCTGTTGTGTTGTCAGTCATTGTGGAACCGCCGGTAGCTGTTGTGTTGTCAGTCATCGTGGAACCGCCGGTAGCTGTTGTGTGTGCTTTATATGCGCTACAGTCGATTATGATTGCATTTCATATCTTGGCTAGAAGACAACTCCTCCTCAGACATTGAATACCAGCCATCTGACAATATCAGGTATATCGAAAATGATTATATTACGATGTCAGGTAAAGTTGTACGCGCTAGCTAACGTTTCTAAAAGTTAACCAAACAAAAACATGACTTTTACCATACGTGTTTTTGCCGTCATATGCATTAGTAGCAAAATGTCTAACTTATTTACATTCGTTTTTACTTACACTTGTATGTTGACTTCTCCATATTAATGTTGGTTGTAAGTTTTGTCTGACTTTTCTTAGCGAATGTACAATCATCGCGAATTGAATTATGGGGCGTTTCAGGCCCCGGAGTGAACAGAGCTGGGCTGAGGGTCTTACGTTGCCAACTTTGCTTACTTGGCTAATTGTTTGGACCGATGGAAAAGATGGCCGGGGGATTCCCCCAAGGGCATAAGGCGAGGGTAAGTGGAGGAGGGTGTGTCTTTTACGTGTTTGGAACACAGCCCCTGTGTTTTGGGTAATCATGTCACATGACCTAGATTTGAACCTTTATTTGAAGCCTTTCCCAGAACTTTGAATTACACCAAAAATGTAACAAATTGTCTGAGGATGGTGCTGGACCATCTAACAGATTTAACTAAAGATGGTTGTCCAAAACACAGAGCCCTAGACATGACACCTTCCATGCTGACATTGTCACAATGGAGACTGAATATTCTGTTTAATTCAAATACACAAACATCCAATTATAAATTAAACTCTATTTATTTTCTTATAACAAAACTGAATAGCTATTAAAGTTAATTGTTTTATTACGTTTTTTATTAAGTTATTATTATTGCTATTGAAGTTGTAATTTGACAAAAACACTAACAACCACCCATTGAGTTACTGTGTGCCATGTCTTTAACTCCGTTTTAAATTCAGTGCTGGACTTGTCCATCCCTGCTCCTCCCCAACAGGCAGCGTATCCATGGAGTTGAACGTTGAGTTAGGGAGCAGAAATCTGAGAGGGTGTGGTTCTCCAAGCTCAGACAGACAGGATAGAGCACTGCCATCCCATCCTCCACCAACCAACACTCACAAACAAAAAAAACACACACACAGAAACACATACAAGTTACAAAACTCAGGTGTGCACACGCACACATCCCCTGACATAGTGACTTGCTGATTCAGTACCGGGCCAATCTCTTCTGACACACTGACGGGTTCTAAGCTACAACAACAAAGACCGCCTCCCCCCTGCTTCCCTCCACAGCCCCCCCTTGTATCCATGCAGTTTTTAGCTAGAGAAGCCCCTGCCTCCTCCCTCCCTCCCTCCCTCTCTAGCAAGGGCAGGAGGAAGGGAGGAAGAGGAGGGGGAGAAAGAGGAGTGGATATGTAGAGGGCACATAGAGGAAACATGATGACTGCTGAGTGGGGTTTAGGGAACCAAGAAGTAGAATTTAGTGTTTATTTTGTGTGTGTTCAGTTGTATTCTTTATTTTGAACATTTGAATTAAAGAAAGTTAATGCCTACACTTAACCCTAAACACTTTGAAATTTGACGTTTGGAACAACTTCAAAATGTGACATTTGAGAAACATGGCTGTGCCTGCTGTGTCTCTGTCTCTCTATCCCTCTCTCTCTGTGCCTGCTGTGTCTCTGTCTCTCTCGGTCTCTCTATCCCTCTCTCTCTGCACCTGCTGTGTCTCTGTCTCTCTATCCCTCTCTCTCTGCACCTGCTGTGTCTCTGTCTCTCTATCCCTCTCTCTCTGCACCTGCTGTGTCTCTGTCTCTCTATCCCTCTCTCTCTGTGCCTGCTGTGTCTCTGTCTCTCTCGGTCTCTCTATCCCTCTCTCTCTGCACCTGCTGTGTCTCGGTCTCTTTATCCCTCTCTCTCTGCACCTGCTGTGTCTCTGTCTCTCTATCCCTCTCTCTCTGCACCTGATGTGTCTCTGTCTCTCTATCCCTCTCTCTCTGCACCTGCTGTGTCTCTGTCTCTCTATCCCTCTCTCTGCACCTGCTGTGTCTGTCTCTCTATCCCTCTCTCTCTGCACCTGCTGTGTCTGTCTCTCTATCCCTCTCTCTCTGCACCTGCTGTGTCTGTCTCTCTATCCCTCTCTCTCTGCACCTGCTGTGTCTGTCTCTCTATCCCTCTCTCTGCACCTGCTGTGTCTGTCTCTCTATCCCTCTCTCTCTGCACCTGCTGTGTCTGTCTCTCTATCCCTCTCTCTGCACCTGCTGTGTCTGTCTCTCTATCCCTCTCTCTCTGCACCTGCTGTGTCTGTCTCTCTATCACTCTCTCCGTCTCTGCTGTGTTTCTGTCTCTCTATCCCTCTCTCTCTGCACCTGCTGTGTTTCTGTCTCTCTATCCCTCTCTCTGCACCTGCTGTGTCTGTCTCTCTATCCCTCTCTCTCTGCACCTGCTGTGTTTCTGTCTCTCTATCCCTCTCTCTCTGCACCTGCTGTGTTTCTGTCTCTCTATCCCTCTCTCTGCACCTGCTGTGTCTGTCTCTCTATCCCTCTCTCTCTGCACCTGCTGTGTTTCTGTCTCTCTATCCCTCTCTCTCTGCACCTGCTGTGTTTCTGTCTCTCTATCCCTCTCTCTGCACCTGCTGTGTCTGTCTCTCTATCCCTCTCTCTCTGCACCTGCTGTGTCTGTCTCTCTATCCCTCTCTCTCTGCACCTGCTGTGTCTGTCTCTCTATCCCTCTCTCTGCACCTGCTGTGTCTCTGTCTCTCTATCCCTCTCTCTCTGCACCTGCTGTGTCTGTCTCTCTATCCCTCTCTCTGCACCTGCTGTGTTTCTGTCTCTCTATCCCTCTCTCTCTGCACCTGCTGTGTCTCTGTCTCTCTATCCCTCTCTCTCTGCACCTGCTGTGTCTCTGTCTCTCTATCCCTCTCTCTCTGCACCTGCTGTGTCTCTGTCTCTCTATCCCTCTCTCTCTGCACCTGCTGTGTTTCTGTCTCTCTATCCCTCTCTCTGCACCTGCTGTGTGTCTGTCTCTCTATCCCTCTCTCTCTGCACCTGCTGTGTTTCTGTCTCTCTATCCCTCTCTCTCTGCACCTGCTGTGTCTCTGTCTCTCTATCCCTCTCTCTCTGCACCTGCTGTGTCTCTGTCTCTCTATCCCTCTCTCTCTGCACCTGCTGTGTCTCTGTCTCTCTATCCCTCTCTCTCTGCACCTGCTGTGTTTCTGTCTCTCTATCCCTCTCTCTCTGCACCTGCTGTGTGTCTGTCTCTCTATCCCCCTCTCTCTGCACCTGCTGTGTTTCTGTCTCTCTATCCCTCTCTCTCTGCACCTGCTGTGTTTCTGTCTCTCTATCCCTCTCTCTCTGCACCTGCTGTGTCTCTGTCTCTCTATCCCTCTCTCTCTGCACCTGCTGTGTTTCTGTCTCTCTATCCCTCTCTCTCTGCACCTGCTGTGTCTCTGTCTCTCTATCCCTCTCTCTCTGCACCTGCTGTGTCTCTGTCTCTCTATCCCTCTCTCTCTGCACCTGCTGTGTCTCTGTCTCTCTATCCCTCTCTCTCTGCACCTGCTGTGTCTCTGTCTCTCTATCCCTCTCTCTCTGCACCTGCTGTGTCTCTGTGTCTCTATCCCTCTCTCTCTGCACCTGCTGTGTTTCTGTCTCTCTATCCCTCTCTCTGCACCTGCTGTGTCTCTGTCTCTCTATCCCTCTCTCTCTGCACCTGCTGTGTTTCTGTCTCTCTATCCCTCTCTCTCTGCACCTGCTGTGTGTCTGTCTCTCTATCCCTCTCTCTCTGCACCTGCTGTGTTTCTGTCTCTCTATCCCTCTCTCTGCACCTGCTGTGTTCATTCACTGTGCTCCATTGAAAGTTACGCGAGGCAAGCCATGCTGTACTCTACTACTGACCGCGCACACACACACGCACACACTTACTTGTACTCACCCTAATCCTCCAGGGCTGAATGCTGACTAGTCTCAAAACAACGTTGATCTGTATTAAACATGCACACTGCCAATAGGGGGCATAGAGTTAACCATCACTACACTAGTCCTGCCTATGAACTGCAATACCAAGGGAGGGAATAGAGTTAACCATCACTACACTAGTCCTGCCTATGAACTGCAATACCAAGAGAGGGAATAGAGTTAACCATCACTACACTAGTCCTGCCTATGAACTGCAATACCAAGGGAGGGAATAGAGTTAACCATCACTACACTAGTCCTGCCTATGAACTGCAATACCAAGAGAGGGAATAGAGTTAACCATCACTACACTAGTCCTGCCTATGAACTGCAATACCAAGGGAGGGAATAGAGTTAACCATCACTACACTAGTCCTGCCTATGAACTGCAATACCAAGGGAGGGAATAGAGTTAACCATCACTACACTAGTCCTGCCTATGAACTGCAATACCAAGGAGGGAATAGAGTTAACCATCACTACACTAGTCCTGCCTATGAACTGCAATACCAAGAGAGGGAATAGAGTTAACCATCACTACACTAGTCCTGCCTATGAACTGCAATACCAAGGGAGGGAATAGAGTTAACCATCACTACACTAGTCCTGCCTATGAACTGCAATACCAAGAGAGGGAATAGAGTTAACCATCACTACACTAGTCCTGCCTATGAACTGCAATACCAAGGGAGGGAATAGAGTTAACCATCACTACACTAGTCCTGCCTATGAACTGCAATACCAAGAGAGGGAATAGAGTTAACCATCACTACACTAGTCCTGCCTATGAACTGCAATACCAAGGGAGGGAATAGAGTTAACCATCACTACACTAGTCCTGCCTATGAACTGCAATACCAAGAGAGGGAATAGAGTTAACCATCACTACACTAGTCCTGCCTATGAACTGCAATACCAAGGGAGGGAATAGAGTTAACCATCACTACACTAGTCCTGCCTATGAACTGCAATACCAAGAGAGGGAATAGAGTTAACCATCACTACACTAGTCCTGCCTATGAACTGCAATACCAAGAGAGGGAATAGAGTTAACCATCACTACACTAGTCCTGCCTATGAACTGCAATACCAAGAGAGGGAATAGAGTTAACCATCACTACACTAGTCCTGCCTATGAACTGCAATACCAAGAGAGGGAATAGAGTTAACCATCACTACACTAGTCCTGCCTATGAACTGCAATACCAAGAGAGGGAATAGAGTTAACCATCACTACACTAGTCCTGCCTATGAACTGCAATACCAAGAGAGGGAATAGAGTTAACCATCACTACACTAGTCCTGCCTATGAACTGCAATACCAAGGGAGGGAATAGAGTTAACCTCCACACTACTGAACCTACTGTTTAAGGAATATATAGATAAAACATTTTAAAGGATTCAAATATTTAGATAGCAGACATATCACATTTGTCCTTGCTTGGTGGCCATTATGTCATCAGCAGGGGGCAGACTAAAATACATGATGTGGACCATATTTTCAAGGACACCGAAGTCTCTCATAACACAATGTGGGGATATTTGGGGAAGAGTCATGCTACGATCCTCATGGTGACACCATCTTACATGGCTTCTCAATTATTGAAGCAAAGTGACTGAATGAGAAACAAAGAAAAAGGTGAAAGATAAAGGTGGGATGACAGAGGGAAAGGGTGAAAGCAGGATGGTGAAAGAGGTATAAACTGGCGTGCTTCTGCCGAGTATGTAAATGAGGGTTATTTTGCATGTACCTTGACAACACACATGAACACACACCCTGATGACTGATACACTCTGCCCATCTGTGTGTGTATTAGGGGCTGTGGCTCAGTGCTGTGGCATGCAGCTCAGTTTGGTGTGAAGTGAACACACATACACACACACAGGGTTTGGAGAAGTATATACAGCAGCGTGACCCAGAGTCCCCTGGTACCGGAACCTTCTAGAATGATTTAGAGCCACTGTCAGACACACAGGACTACAACTGGGTTAGAATGATGAAACGCCACCTGATCTGCTGGGCTGGGGAATCACATAGTTTGATGCCATTCCATTGTGTATGTGTGCCATTCAGAGGGTGAACAGGCAAGACAAAAGATTTATGTGCCTTTGAACGGGGTATGGTAGTAGGTGCCAGGCGCACCGGTATGTTTCAAGAACTGCAACGCTGCTGGGTTTTTCATGCTCAGCAGCTTCCCGTGTGTATCAAGAATGGTCCACCACCCAAAGGACATCTAGCCAACATGAGACAATTGTGGAAAGCATTGTAGTCAACATGGGCCAGCATCCCTGTGCAACTCAATATTAGGTAAATACTACTAATGTTTGGTATACTCAGTTTATGTGCCCTTCAAATGAAAACATTGTAGAATAAAACACAACACTGACAGTAATGTTATTTGATGAATAAGTATGAAGCTTTTTCTCAAACCAGACCAGAGGATAGAGGTTGCATTCATACACAGCCCCTCCATTCAACCAGCGACCACAAAATAGTGCCATGCACTGCGGGTGCTACTGAGTACTATGAAGACACCATTGAGAGTCTGTGTGTGTGTGTTTTGTGGTGGGGAGGTCGGGGTCGAGTGTGTATGGGGTGAGGGTACTTGTGATATTGTGTGCGTGAGTGAGTGTGTGGGGAAATGGGTTGAGGGGTCTGTGTGCGGGGTCTGTGTGCGGTACAGTCACATTGTGCCATGATGCTGTTATATAATGATCTGGCTAGTGGAATGTCAGACAGACATCTCAGACAGAGTTCAGTGTGTCAAATCGGAGGGCCTGTTGTCCGGACCTCTGGCAGTCTCTATGGGGGAGCCACAGGGTTAAATTCTCGGGCCGACTCTTTTCTCTGTATACATCATTTTATTTTTATTTTATTTCACCTTCATTTAACTAGGTAGGCTAGTTGAGAACAAGTTCTCATTTACAACTGCGACCTGGCCAAGATAAAGCAGAGCAGTGTGAACAGACAACAACACAGACAAGTCAATAGCACAGAGAGAGAGAAAAAAAAAGAATTTATATACAGTGGGGCAAAAAAGTATTTAATCAGCCACCAATTGTGCAAGTTCTCCCACTTAAAAAGATGAGAGAGGCCTGTAATTTTCATCATAGGTACACTTAAACTATGACAGACAAAATGAGAAGAAAAAAAATCCAGAAAATCACATTGTAGGATTTTTAATGAATTGATTTGCAAATTATGGTGGCTAAAAACAGGGCTGGTATCTGTGCAGAAGGTAAAAGCCGCTAGCAGTGGCTAACAATGACTAAATAACTTGTAGCTAATTAGCTGGTTAGCTTCTGGAGGTTCTTGAATGTGTTCTAAAATTGAAAATAATAGCGATTCCGTATCACATTGGGTGATGAACTTCAATGCCATACAACTCTCCTTCCGTGGCCTCCAACTGCTCTTAAATGCAAGTAAAACTAAATGCATGCTCTTCAACCGATCGCTGCCCGCACCTGCCCGCCCTTCCAGCATCACTACTCTGGACGGTTCTGACTTAGAATATGTGGACAACTACAAATACCTTGGTGTCTGGTTAGACTGCAAACTCTCCTTCCAGACTCACATTAAGCATCTTCAATCCAAAATTAAATCTAGAATCGGCTTCCTATTTCACAACAAAGCATCCTTCACTCATGCTGCCAAACATACCCTCGGAAATCGGACTATCCGACCGATCCTTGACTTCTGCGATGTCATTTATAACATAGCCTCCAACACTCTACTCAGCAAATTGGATGCAGTCTATTACAGTGCCATCCGTTTTGTCACCAAAGCCCATATACTACTCACCACTGCGACCTGTATGCTCTCGTTGGCTGGCCCTCGCTTCATATTCGTTGCCAAACCCACTGGCTCCAGGTCATCTATAAGTCTTTGCTAGGTAAAGCCCTGCCTTATCTCAGCTCACTGGTCACCATAGCAGCACCCATCCGTAGCACGCGCTCCAGCAGGTATATTTCACTGGTCACCCCAAAGCCAATCCCTCCTTTGTCCGCCTTTCCTTACAGTTCTCTGCTGCCAATGACTGGAACGAATTGCAAAAATCACTGAAGCTGGAGACCCATATCTCCCTCACTAACTTTAAGCACCAGCTGTCAGAGCAGCTCACAGATCTACAACTACTGGTCTCAGATGACCTACATCACGCGCCAGGAGAAAGAGGAGATAAAGAGGAAAAGGGGGCTCGGAAAGGAACATAGCCCACCTGTAAATAGCCCATCCAACTACCTCATCCCCATACTGTTATTTTTGTTTTTGTTCCTTTGCACCCCAGTATCTCTACTTGCACATTCATCTTCTGCACATCTGTCACTCCAGTGTTGAATTGCTAAATTGTAATTATTTTGCCACTATGGCCTATTTATTGCCTTACCTCCCTTATCTTACATCATTTGCACACACTGTATATAGACTTTTTTCTCTATTGTTATTGACTGTATGTTTGTTTATTTAATGTGTAACTCTGTGTTGTTTGTGTCGCACTGCTTTGCTTTATCTTGGCCAGGTCACAGTTGTAAAGGAGAACTTGTTCTCAAATAGCCTACCTGGTTAAATAAAGGTGAAATAAAAATGTTGAAAATACATTTTTTACCAAACTAATTTTTTGCCAGGGCATTTAGTCAGTCCATCCCTGCATGTGAGTATGATGAATTGGAAAGATGTGTGTGCTTTGTTTGTTAGAGAGCCCGGTGAAAGTGAGAGAAATATGGAGATATAAAAAGAGGTGGAATGAAAGAAAGAGAGAGTAAATAATAAAAAACAGAATTCCACAAAAAAAAAATGTGTTTGTACTATTTGGCTGTACAGCACAGTACAGTTGCAGTAGTAGGCCTAGATCATTATAGAACAGCAGTGCAAGGGTTCTAAAGCACTACTGCAGTAGTAGTACTAGGAACGGGGAGAGGTGGAGAGGGAAGGGAGGGAGTAGACTAGAGGGTGGAGAGGGGCGGGAGAGCGTTGCATGTAATCCGGCAGACCGGGGGTAGCCCCCGGCTCACACTGCAGCTCTCGTGCTCAAACTACTACTACTGGACTCAGATGACCTACATCACGCGCCAGGAGGAAAAGGAGAGAAAGAGGAAAAGGGGGCGCGGAAAGGAAATAACCAAATAAACAAGGCGGCATCTTCAACATTATCCAGTGTTTTCAACCAATTCTATGAATGCATGTCAGTTTGTTTACGCATCACGTAGTGAATGAGAAAACGCATTAATGCAGTTGTATCTATGTCTCAGTGTATATATTTTATTCGAAATTCAAGTTCAATTGACAAGGCCGACCTAGGCTGTAGCCTATAACGTCACTCTACTCCCGACTGGTGGCCAAAAATCCAAAAGGCAATAAATTAGAGTTGCCTACTACTGGGCTGCGTTCAGTACGAAAACGGAAACGGGGGTCATGAATTAGCAATTAAAATACGGGGAGGGGTTGTGGATGAAAATGATTGGCTTCAATTTAAATATGTCACTCATTGCTTTCAGCCAAACCCACAAAAACGGAGCAAACATACCTCAAAGTCTGTTCAATAAAAACGGCCAAAGACTCCAGCCACAAGACTGCTAAATAGTTAATAAAATAGCTACCCAGACTATCTGCATTGCACCTTTTTGCACTAACTTATTTAGACTTATCACATAGCCAGCGCTGCTGCTATTGTTTACTATCTGTCACTTTATTCCTATTATACATTATGTACATATCTACCTCAATGACCGTATATACCCCTGAATATCGACTCGGTACTAATATAGGGGAAGGGCCCGTAAGAAAGAATGTCACTATTAGTCCACACCTGTTGTTTACAAAGAATGTGACACATCTGATCTGAACGTTTTGGGGGGAACGTGCCGTTCAGTACAAATCTATATCAAATCAAATCCAATTTTATTTATACGAAACGTAGCAAAGGTTCAATCGAACTGAACACACTCTTGTACTCAAGTGACAAACTGCTACAACAAGACAGTCATCTGTGTCAAATGCACGGTGAGTGGTAAAATTGTAGACTACCACTGGAAAATCTGTATTTTGATGAAGGTACTCTGCCTGCAGCATAGGCTATTTTTGTTATCTTTGGCCTCACCCCCCTATCTAAAAAACCTATTGCAGCCCTCATCCTCCACATACAACACCAGTTCTGCCAGTCACATTCTGTTAAAGGTCTCCAAAGCGCACACATCCCTGGGTCGCTCCTCTTTTCAGTTCGCTGCAGCTAGTCTTCATTCAAAGACTACATTTTGGACACGCTTACTGACAGTTGTGGTTGCTTCGCGTGATGTATTTCTTTCTCTACCTTCTTGCCCTTTGCGAGGTTGTCTGTGCCCAATAATGTTTGTACCGTGTTTTGTGCTGCTATCATGTTGTGTTTTCATGTGTTGCTCAGTGGCGGTTCTAGACCATTTCAACTGGGGTGGCCAAGCTGGGGCCAGTTACATTAGACGTTATTGTAGTCATATTGTTTTCTTCACTGCATTGCAGGCATTAGCAGGCAAAAGACCATGTTCGTAATCATTCAACAATTTATTTGCATTTCCATTACAATTGCATTACATATTCAGTATCAGGTCACATCAACTGTATTCTCCAGTTTTTGTGTTTTTTTTTGTTGCAAAAAGATCAGCAAATTCATCTAGACTCAAGGCCTTTGTCCTCCTTGACTCAATACTTAATAAACCCAAATTGCTTAATCTGTCATCTGACATTGTGGACCTGAGATACGTTTTCATCAGATTTAGTGCAGGGACTTCTCTTTGAGAAACACATCCCTTGTAGGGTTTAGAGTTTGGATGCCATTCATAATGTCACAGTGTTTGTTAGGGAACCTTCTGTTAAGCTCACTGAGCATATGATCTGAAACAGGGTTGTACCAAAACTGCCCTTTTCTTGTTCGGAATCTGACCCACTGTACTGAGTACACAGTCTCCATTAAATTGAGAGCTTTTTTGGTCGTTTTGCAGGGGGGTGTAATTGCAGTATCACATTGCTCAGCTGTGTTCAACACTTCATTCCATAGGTCATCAAAAAATGACTCATCCCTGTAGTCATTCAAAGTTTGAACTAAGGCTTCAACTAAATCAACAGCCTTTGACAGGTCAAGTGATGAAGACTGTAGCATATCTGATAGAAATGTTGCTTCTCCAAACACTTTATGGAGTGTAACAAGGCACACAATGAATTGTAAATCTATCTGTGCAAGCAGACCTCATGCCTCAACAGATCTGTCACCATTGTGTTCTTGGACTATGTCTTGCAGGACTCGCTTAATGGCAGGTAATCTATCCATAATAGTATGTAGAGCCATATATCGACATGCCCGGTGAGTGTCACTTAGTCTCTGAAGCTCTCTAGGTGCACCTGGGTACATCTCTTTTTGTATGCTAAGCCATTTTTGATGCACATATGACCTGGATGTGAAGACGTAAAGTCTTTCTAGTAAGGAGAAGAACTGTCCGACCTCAGGGACAGCTTTGACTGTATCCACTAAAACTAAGTTTAGACAGTGTGCACTGCAGTGGATGTAAAAGGCTTTGCTTGTTCTTTAATGTGTGCCTGGACGCCTGAATGCTTGCCACTCTTAACGGAAGCACCGTCATATGCTTGGCCTACTAGGTTGGTTTTGTATTCAAGACCATGACTTTCTAATATGTTTATGATTCTGTCAGTAAGCCCTGTTGCATCTAGTCAATCAGCAGATTCAAAGCGGAGAAAGCTCTCATGGACAGCTCCTCTGAAATAGTACATGAGTACTAGAGATATCTGCTCCTTTTTAAAACATTTATTTTTTATTTTTACATCTTTTGTTTTGTCTGCCATTATGCGAAAGACATCACTGTTTTTCAATTCTATAATTTGTGTTCAAACCATGTCTGCCAAACACCTCAGAACATCATTCTGAATCCCTTTGCTTGTATATTTTCCATTATGAATGGAAGTCAACCTTTTTTTCACAGTTGCGTCATGCTTAGCTATTGTTTCTAGGATTGCCATGAAGTTCCCTTTATTATCTGACTCTGCAGACTCATCGTGTCCTCTTTCTGCAATGTTTTGTGTGGCTGTAAGTAGTAGTACTTCTATTGTTTTAATATTGTCCCTATTTTCTTGAACCGGTTTGTTGTGTTCCTTGTTTAGGGCATTTACCAGTGTTGCATTACTTTGTACAGCTTTCTGATAGTCTCTCCATGTAATCATTGCTTGTTTGTGCTGCTCAGACTTTGCATGAACTGCAAATCCCCCCCTCTTTGTAAGTTGCCTTGTTCCAGTTGTTAAAACCCAAATGTGAATCAAATACAGTCAGACTTTGCGAGGGCTAAAATGCCTGCAGGCGTAACAAAACACAGAGCCTGATTCTTTTGAATATTCAAGGCAGGGGTGGATATGGTATCAGGCCGCCTTGAAGCTCCTCCTCCGGTCCCCCATCAGACTTCTTGGGTATATGTTCATCATTGGCTGCACCGGTGGTTCCTCTCGGGATTTGCTGATATCTGCCAAAGAAAAATATATATCATTAAAAGTATCTATTTGGGCAATTTTAGATATACCATTGCCACCAGGCAACTTCTGAAATCCATCTGATATCTAGATCACAAGCCCAACAGCATGTTAAATAAGAATTCATTTCAATCACAAACCGACTAATTTCTATACACCATTTAAACTGACTAATTGCACTGCTTTACAAGTAACCACAGATTTATTCAACATCACATCAACCATCTGGCTCTGTCTCACTGTCTGTCTTGATGTCCTTCTTTCTCTTCATTTTTGGTGAAAACTAAAGAGCAAAAGCAATGGGGACCACACGTATTAATTAATTAACTTAAAATAACTGACTTGCTAGGTAACTACCTTTATGTCTAACCGTTTTACGTTACGTGTGGTTTAAGTAAAAACACTCAGCACCATGAGTTTGTTGATCATATATTTTATCCTTTTTCATACTGCCACAAAGTAACAAACAGCCAGGTTAAGATGATTTTACGTTACACTTCTATAATGCATTTAATACAAATACAACATATTAACAATTACTCACCTCTATACCCCCCCCCCCCCAGGACCGCTAGTGGTGTTGCTGCCATGATATGTTGTTGTTTTTAGGTCTCTCTTTGTTTAGTGTTGTGGTGTCTCTCTTGTCGTGATGTGTTTTGTCCTATATTTTATTGTACATTTTTAATCCCAGCCCCCGTCTCCGCAGGAGGCATTTTGGTAGGCCGTCATTGTCAATTAGAAGGTGTTCTTAACTGACTTGCCTAGTTAAATAAATAAAAACTATTATTCACGCATTGATTTTATGATTGATTTACGATAGGCGGCAACAACGAACAAGTACTAACAGTAGACGAAGTTACCTCA
Source organism: Oncorhynchus nerka (assembly GCF_034236695.1). Taxonomy (NCBI): domain Eukaryota; kingdom Metazoa; phylum Chordata; class Actinopteri; order Salmoniformes; family Salmonidae; genus Oncorhynchus; species Oncorhynchus nerka. The sequence continues at coordinate 3,734,928 of NC_088398.1, forward strand.
CTTGTTTCCGCTTCCGGGTTCTGAATTCAGAACGTCGTGTGAACGCCGCGCTAACAGAAAGTTTATTCACAGCGGCTTGTATTTCAATCTTTTAATATTAATGTTTTAGAATATAATTGATATAAGAGGATATATTTACCTGGTAAGGAAGAAATCGTCTGGTTGGTAAGTTGATCTCACACGGGGGAATCGGACAGTTGTAGCTTGCTAGCTAGCTACAAGAGTTCAATGCTAGCTAGTAGTTGAGACAGCTAGCAAGTTAGCTAGTAGTTGAGCCCTAACTAGTTAGCCAACACTGGCAAAAATCGGTGTTGACAGGTGAGGTGTTGACAGGTGAAATGTGAATAGGCAAGGGAAACAGAAACAGCAACTGTTTGTTAACTTGGCAAGCAAACTAATCATAATTTTTAGTAGCTAACTTAACGTTAGCTGGGCAGATACACGTGACACTGGTCTGTTTGCCAACTTTGCTGATCACCTATCCATGCCACTAAGGTTAACGTTAGCTACTTGGCTAGCTAAGAAGTTTGTATGTTTCTGTGTGTCTGTTTGTTTACCGACTACCATTGTGTTGTAGACGATGTCTCTTCCTAAACGGGAGGTGGAGGAGCTACGGCCCTGGGTGGAACGGACCGTGAAGAAGGTGCTGGGGTTCTCTGAGCCTACGGTCGTTACTGCGGCCCTGCACTGTGTAGGCAAGGGCCTGGACAAGAGGAAGACCACGGGTGTGTGAGAGGGGGATTATGAGGGCAGTTGGTGTGTGACATGTTACACTGAAATTATGGCAGAAAAGCTGTGTTGTACGCTGTCTATCTGTTTTGTTAGCCTATTTTTCCAGAACGTCTGTTTTTTGTGTGGGTCTGACTCAAATAGATAACTGTTCAGTAGTCTTTAAATGTTGTATTTGACCCATGACTCCTAACCTTTGACCCATCAGACCAGCTGCGTCCATTCCTGGATGAGTCTGCCGGTGGGTTCGTGGAGAGACTCTTTGAGGCCCTGGAGGAGAGCCGCAATTCCCGTGGGAACAAGGGTGCTGGGGAGAGGAACCGCAAGAGAGACCTTAAGGTAGACCTCACCACACACTGCTGCTGCTGTTGTACCACACATTCCACATTAACCTGTAGCCTGTAACCAGTAGCTACCTACATGTTTAGACCATGGAGATGGAACACATTAACCTGTAGCCTGTAACCAGTAGCTACCTACATGTTTAGACCATGGAGATGGAACACATTAACCTGTATCCTGTAACCAGTAGCTACCTACATGTTTAGACCATGGAGATGGAACACATTAACCTGTATCCTGTAACCAGTAGCTACCTACATGTTTAGACCATGGAGATGGAACACATTAACCTGTATCCTGTAACCAGTAGCTACCTACATGTTTAGACCATGGAGATGGAACACATTAACATGTATCCTGTAACCAGTAGCTACCTACATGTTTAGACCATGGAGATGGCACACATTAACCTGTAACCAGTAGCTACCTACATGTTTAGACCATGGAGATGGAACACATTAACCTGTATCCTGTAACCAGTAGCTACCTACATGTTTAGACCATGGAGATGGAACACATGAACCTGTATCCTGTAACCAGTAGCTACCTACATGTTTAGACCATGGAGATGGAACACATGAACCTGTATCCTGTAACCAGTAGCTACCTACATGTTTAGACCATGGAGATGGAACACATGAACCTGTAGCCTGTAACCAGTAGCTACCTACATGTTTAGACCATGGAGATGGCACACATTAACCTGTAACCAGTAGCTACCTACATGTTTAGACCATGGAGATGGAACACATTAACCTGTATCCTGTAACCAGTAGCTACCTACATGTTTAGACCATGGAGATGGAACACATGAACCTGTATCCTGTAACCAGTAGCTACCTACATGTTTAGACCATGGAGATGGAACACATGAACCTGTATCCTGTAACCAGTAGCTACCTACATGTTTAGACCATGGAGATGGCACAGATATCAGAAGGCATTGAATGGGTGTAAACGATAGGCTAGATGAGTTTCTACCATTATCAGAGATTTCAACTCAGTAACTTGGTTATCTACAGAAAGTCATTGTCTCAAGGCTTGATCTTTATTATGTTAGTGTCATACATATCTCCCCTGGGAGCAGGAAACAGTGAATGGATATTCCCCAGGAGGTTGTTTAAAGTACTCATTGCATTGGTTAGATAGCTTGGCTGTGCCTCAGGCTATTGCCACCTACTGATGTTCCCCCAGGATGTGTTTGGTGATGAGGTGGAGGTGGGTGCAAGGCGGGACGTCCCTGAGGCAGGAGATGGTGTGCCGGTGAAGAGGAAACGTGTTCCCCGCTTCGAGGAGGTGGAGGAACCAGAGGTCCTACCTGCACCCCCTACTGAGAGCCCTGTCATGCTCACTAAAATACAGGTAGCCACACACACACTGTTTCCCAGATGAAACACACATGTACCAAGATCCTGCTTCACACACAGACGTGTCACGATCCTTGTGAAATGAATCAATGTGTTCATTCCCTCTGTCTCTGTCCTCAGATCAAACAGATGATGGAGGCTGCCACCAGACAGATAGAGGAGAGGAAGAAACAGCTGAGCTTCGTCCCACTGTCTTCCCAGCAGGTGAGACTAATCTTCCTCCACTCTCTCCATCTCTTGAAGGATCGGCTGTCTTTTCCCCTCCTTATAAATGAAAAGTGTAGATGTCTGACAGATATTGTGGACTTGTGTTGTTACTGTCTCATCACAATCTCCTGTCCCCCTCCAGAGGCTGCCCCTGCCCACTCCCCAGCCAGACCCCCCCTTCGCCTCTCATCTTCTCCCCGCTCCCTCTGCCCCCTCCTCGGGCTCGGCCCAGTCCATCGCTCCCTCCCAGGCAGCTACTTTCATGAACGATGCCATCGAGAAGGCTAGGAAGGCTGCAGAACTGCAGGCCCGCATCCAGTCGCAGTTAGCCATGAAGCCTGGTATACTGGGAGCCATTGGGAACACTGGAGGACCTCATAACCTGGTGGCGCTGGCTAACCTACACGCCATGGGGATAGCACCACCGTGAGTATAGCATACACCACAGACCCAACTTTAGACACTTCCACAAATACATGTCATACTACAGGGAGGCTTAACACATGTATGTCATCTGAGTTTGTGTGTGTGCTGGGTGTAGGAAGGTGGCGGAGGCCCGTGAGTCAAACAAGCCGGCCCCTCTGATTCTGGATGATATGGGTCGGACCGTGGATGCCAGCGGCAACGAGGTGGAGCTAACACACCGCATGCCCACCCTCAAAGGTACAACACTCTCCTCTACTGTCACAATCAGCATGCTCTATTCCCCGATCTTCAGTCACCTGTCTGACTGTTCATTCATCTCCTCTCCATCCACAGCTAATATCTGACTGTGTTCATTCATCTCCTCTCCATCCACAGCTAATATCTGACTGTGTTCATTCATCTCCTCTCCATCCACAGCTAATATCTGACTGTGTTCATTCATCTCCTCTCCATCCACAGCTAATATCTGACTGTGTTCATTCATCTCCTCTCCATCCACAGCTAATATCTGACTGTTCATTCATCTCCTCTCCATCCACAGCTAATATCTGACTGTGTTCATTCATCTCCTCTCCATCCACAGCTAATATCTGACTGTGTTCATTCATCTCCTCTCCATCCACAGCTAATATCTGACTGTGTTCATTCATCTCCTCTCCATCCACAGCTAATATCCGTGCGGTGAAGAGGGAGCAGTTCCGTCAGCAGTTGAAGGAGAAGCCTGGCGAGGACCTGGAGTCCACTATCTACTTTGACGGGCGGGTTAACATAGCACCCGCCCAGCGAGCCAAGAAGGGCTTCAAGTTCCATGAGCAGGGACGCTTTGAGAAGATCGCCCAGAGGATCAGAACTAAGGTACCAAATCTGACCCCTGACCCGTCACCTTCCACCTCTCACCATAGCCTTCTATTATTTTGAAAGTGTTTCACAACAATTGATCAATACACAGAGAGGAACAACTATTTGTAGAGTGTAACATTAACTGCAAAATGGAAATTAAACAACCAAAACCACCTCTGTCTCCTGTCCAGGCCCAGTTGGAGAAGCTGCAGACAGAGATCGCCCAGGCAGCCAAGAAGACTGGGATCCAGGCCTCCACCAAGCTGGCCCTCTTTGCCCCCAAGAAGATGCTGGGGGATGGGCAGGTGCCCATCATTGAGTGGTGGGACTCGTACATCCTCCCCTCCAACATTGACCTGTGAGGCTTTACACATTTAATCCCCACTTTACTAGCTCAATATAGTCATCTTAACACCTATATCCAAGTTGTATACCTTTGAGGAATTGTCATAAGTCTTCCACCGTTGTCCAGATTTCTTGTTGTGCTGATCACATCTCTCTCAGATCCACAGAGACCAATTTTGTGGCGATGGAGTTGTTTGGAGTCACAAACCTGGTGGAGCACCCTGCTCAGATCAGCCCCCCAGGTAACCACACACATCCCTGCTTTGATGTTACTATTATGTCAAGCTCCTGGATATTAGTCAGTGGGTTAGTTTCATCTCACCCGGCTGCCTGTGTAGGTGTGTTTAGCATGGGCTGAAAGTTGACTGTGTTCTATTTGGAACGGGTGTGACCCGGGGGACCTGTTCAAGCCCAAGGCGAAGTCGGCTCAAAACAAAAGTGACCTAATTAAGCGTGTTGAGTAATGACTAGGATTCTGTTTTCACATGACAAAGGGATTGGTTTTGATAGAAACCCTTTATCTGGCTTCCAGGTGAAAACTAGTTTGAAAATTCAAACATATTTTATGGAAAAGAGATGTCTGTTTCTGAACGATGCGCCATGCCGCCTTGTTGACAACCTGACCGAGAGGCGTAGAGTACTGTTCGGTTTGAGAAGGCAGCTCTAAGTGTTGGTCTCCTCTCCAGTGGACACAGACAAGCCAGGAGTGACTCTGGGAGTGTACCTGACTAAGAAGGAACAGAAGAAGCTGAGGAGACAGACTCGCAGGGAGGGACAGAAAGAGCTTCAGGAGAAGGTCCGACTGGGGCTCATGCCCCCCCCAGAACCTAAAGGTAGGATAGAGACCAGGGCTGTTGAAGTAATGCTGCTGCTCTTTTCTCTTCAATTTGAAGTTTTACTGAGTGGTAGTCCTGTTTGAGGCCTGTGTTCCTCCCCGTTTCAGTGCATCTCTGACCTTGAGTGTGTTTGTCTCGTCAGTGCGCATCTCTAACCTGATGAGAGTGCTGGGTACGGAGGCAGTACAGGATCCCACTAAGGTAGAGGCCCACGTCAGAGCACAGATGGCCAAGAGACAGAAGTAAGTCAAACCACTACACATTCCCCTCTTTTCTCTTACCCCTCCCTCATCTATTAACCCATTTCTCCTCGCTCTCTCTCCCCCCTCTTTTCTGCCTCCCATCTATCACTGCTCCCATTTCACCCACTTCCTGACCATTTCTGTAGGTAGCTACTGTTTTCCTCCCTCATCTATTAACCCTTTTCTCTTACCCCTCCCTCATCTATTAACCCTTTTCTCTTACCCCTCCCTCATCTATTAACCCTTTTCTCTTACCCCTCTCCTCTTTCGCTTACCCCTATTTCACCCACTTCCTGACTCACCATTTCTGTCCTCTCCCACCATATGACATCTCTCACTACATAACCAGCTGTCTGTGTGTTTGTCCTCAGGGCCCATGAGGAGGCCAATGCAGCCCGGAAGCTCACAACCGAGCAGAGAAAAGAGAAGAAGGTGAAGAAGCTGAAAGAGGACCTGAGTCTTGGAGTTCACATCTCGGTCTATAGGTGAGTTAGGGTTTGTCTCTGGATAGCGTAAGGTTTTGTGTGCAGGTAAGTCTCTGTGCACAGGTAACTATTTACGTCTTAGTGTGTCCGTGTGCCTTTCCTACTCATTCGTACTTGCTCGCTCACCCCCTCGCTTTCCCTCAGGATCCGTAACCTCCACAACCCGGCTAAGAAGTTTAAGGTGGAAGCTAACGCCAACCAGCTGTACCTGACGGGCACCGTGGTGCTACACCGAGACGTCAACATGGTGGTGGTGGAGGGAGGTGAGAGAGGGGAGGGGGTGAGAGGAGAGGGACCATATTAGTCTCTTTAAATGGGGTCTACTTTCACTGAGTGAACCATTCAAGTTGCCTTTAATTACCATGAATTACTCATGAAAATCTCATAACATTTCTTATGACTTGTTGCTGTAAATGGGTTCTTCTTTACCCCAGAGTTAACTACATGACTGAGCATGCATGTACTGTTCTCTCAGGTCCCAAAGCCCAGAAGAAGTTCAAGAGGCTTATGTTGAGCAGAATCAAATGGGAAGAACACAACTCCAAGAGAGATGGTGAGAATGTAATTTATATATACAGTACCAGTCAAAATGTTGGGCACCTCCTCATTCAAGGGTTTTTCTTTTTATTTGTATCATTTTCTACATTGCAATATAATAGTGAAGACGTCACAACTATGAAATAACACATGGAATAATGTAGTAACCAAAAAAGTGTTAAACAAGTCAAAATATATTTGAAGTCTTAGATTCTTCAATGTAGCCACCCTTTGTCTTAATGACAGCTTTGGACACTCCTGGCTTTCTCTCAACCAGCTTCATGAGGTATGCTTTTCTAACAGTCTTGAAGGGGTTTCCACTGAGCACTTGTTGCCTGCTGTTCAACTCATCCCAAACCATCTCAATTGGGTTGAGGTCGGGTGATTGGAGGCCAGGTCATTTGATCAAATCAAATGTAATTATATTGCCCTTCGTACATCAGCTGATATCTCAAAGTGCTGTACAGAAACCCAGCCTAAAACCCCAAACAGCAAGCAATGCAGGTGTAGAAGCACGGTGGCTAGGAAAAACTCCCTAGGAAGAAACCTAGAGGAACCAGGCCATGAGGGGTGGCCAGTCCTCTTCTGGCTGTGCCGGGTGGAGATTATAACAGAACATGGCCAAGATGTTCATTAATGACCAGCATGGTCAAATAATAATAATCACAGTAGTTGTCGAGGGTGCAACAAGTCAGCACTTGAGGTGCTGAACAGTTGAAACTGGAGCAGCAGCACGTCCAGGTGGACTGGGGACAGCAAGGAGTCCTCATGCCAGCAAGGAGTCCTCATGCCAGCAAGGAGTCCTCATGCCAGCAAGGAGTCCTCATGCCAGCAAGGAGTCCTCATGCCAGCAAGGAGTCCTGAGGCATGGTCCTAGGGCTCAGGTCCTCCGAAAGAGAATTAGAGAGAGCATACTTAAATTCACACAGGACACCGGATAAGACAGGAGAAGTACTCCAGATATAACAGGCTGACCCTAGCCCCCCGACACAAACTACTGCAGCATAAATACTGGAGGCTGAGACAGGAGGGGTCAGGAGACACTGTGGCCCCATCAGATGATGCCCCCGGACAGGGCCAAACAGGAAGGATATAACCCCACCCACTTTGCCAAAGCATAGCCCCCACACCACTAGAGGGATATCTTCAACCACCAACTTACCATCCTGAGACAAGGCCGAGTATAGCTCACAAAGATCTCCGCCACGGCACAACCCAAGGGGGGGGGCGCCAACCCAGACAGGAAGATCACATCAGTGACTCAACCCACTCAAGTGACGCACCCCTTTGATGCAGCACTCCATCACTCTCCTTGGTCAAATGACCCTTACACAGCCTGGAGGTGTGTTTTGGGTCATTGTTCTATTGAAAAACAAATGATAGTCCCACTAAGCCCAAACCAGATGGGATGACGTATGGCGGTAGAATTAGGTGGTAGCCATGCTGTGCCTTGAATTCTAAATAAATCACTGACAGTGTCACCAGCAAAGCACCATCACACCACGACCTCCATGCATCAAGGTGGGAACCACACATGCGGAGGTCATCCGTTCACCTACTCTGCGTCTCAAAGACACGGCGGTTGGAACCAAAAAACTCAAATTTGCACTCCAGACCAAAACTACATGGTTTAATGTCCATAGCCTAGTGGTTAGAGAGTTGGACTAGTAACCGAAAGCTTGCAAGTTCAAATCCCCGAGCTGACAAGGTACAAATCTGTCGTTCTGCCACTGAACAGGCAGTTAACCCACTGTTCCTAGGCCGTCATTGAAAATAAGAATTTTTTCTTAACTGACTTGCCTAGTTAAATAAAGGTAAATAAAATGTCCATTGCTCATCTTTCATGACCCAAGCAAGTCTCTTCTTCTTATGGGTGTCCTTTAGTAGTGGTTTCTTTGCAGCAATTTGATCATGAAGGCCTGATTCACACAATCTCCTCTGAACAGCTGATGTTGAGATCTGTCTGTTACTTGAACTCTTTGAACCATTTATTTGGCCTGCAGTTTGAGGCTGGTAACTAATGAACTTATCCTCTGCAGCAGAGGTAACTCTGGGTCTTCCTTTCCTGTGACGGTCCTCATGAGAGCCAGTTTCATCATAGAGCTTGATGGTTTTTGCGACTGCACTTGAAGAAACTTTCAAAGTTCTTAATTTCCGTATTGGCTGACCTTCATGTCGTCAAGTAATGATGGACTGTCGTTTCTCTTTGCTTATTTGAGCTGTTCTTTTCATGCCATGGACTTGGTCTTTTACCAAATATGGCTGTCTTCGGTATACCCCCACCAACCTTGTCACAACACAACTGATTGGCTCATAAAATACTAAAAACAGCAACAAATCAACTCCAAGTGATTGTAATTTTTGCAAATCTGTTCAAGTATTCCGAACATACAAGATGTATACAGTGGCAAGAAAGTATGTGAACCCTTTGGAAATACCTGGATTTCTGCATAAATTGGTCATAACTTAATCTGATCTTCATCTAAGTCACAACAATAGACAGTGCTTAAACTAATAAACTCAAACAATTATACACTTTCATGTCTTATTGAACACACCGTGTAAACATTCACAGTGCAGGGTGGAAAAGTATGTGATCCCTTGGATTTAATAACTGGTTGACCCAACTTTGGAAGCAATAACCTCAACCAAATGTTTTCTGTAGTTGCGGATCAGACCTGCACAACGGTCAGGAGGAATTTTGGGCCATCCCTCTTTACAAAACTGTTTCAGTTCGGCAATATTCTTTGGATGTCTGGTGTGAACTGCTCTCGAGGTCATGCCACAGCATCTCAATTGGGTTGAGGTCAGGACTCTGACTGGGCCACTCCAGAAGGTGTATTTTCTTCTGTTGAAGCCATTCTGTTGTTGATTTACTTCTGTGTTTTGGATCATTGTCCTGTTGCATCACCCAACTTCTGTTGAGCTTCAATTGGCGGACAGCCTTACATTCTCCTGCAAAATGTCTTGATAAACTAGGGAATTCATTTTTCCCCCTGTGATAGCAAGCTGTCCAGGCCCTGAAGCAGCCAGGAAAGCAGCCCCAAACCATGATGCTCCCTCCACCATGCGTTACAGTTGGGATGAGGTCTTGATGTTTGTGTGCTGTGCTGTTTTCTCTCCACACACAGTGTTGTGTGTTCCTTCCTTCCAAACAAATCAACTGTAGTTTCAACTCTCCACACACAGTGTTGTGTGTTCCTTCCTTCCAAACAAATCAACTGTAGTTTCATCTGTCCACAGAATATTTTGCCAGTAGCGCTGTGGAACACCCAGGTGCACTTTTGCAAACTTCAGACATGCAGCAATGTTTTTGGACAGCAGTGGCTTCTTCCCTGGTATCCTCCCATGAACACCATTCTTGTTTTGTGTTTTACGTATTGTAGACTCGTCAACAGAGATGTTAGCATGTTCCAGGGATTTCTGTAAGTCTTTAGCTGACACTCTAGGATTCTTCTTAACCTCATTGAGCATTCTGTGCTGTGCTCTTGCAGTCATCTTTGCAGGATGGCCACTCCTAGAGAGAGTAGCAACAGTGCTGAACTTTCTACATTTATTGACAATTTGTCTTACCGTGGACTGATGAACATCAAGGCTTTTAGAGATACTTTTGTGAACCTTTCCAGCTTTATGCAAGTCAACAATTCTTCATCTTAGGTTTCTGAGATCTATTTTGTTCGAGGCATGGTTTACATCGGGCAATGCTTCTTGTGAATAGCAAACTTACATTTTGTGAGATTTTTTATAGGGCAGGGCAGCTCTAACCAACATCTCTCATCTCATTGATTGGAATCCAGGTTAGCTGACTCCTGACTCCAATTAGCTTTTGGAGCAGTCATTAGCCTAGGAGTTCATACTTTTTCCAACCTACACTGTGAATGTTTAAATTATGTATTCAATATAGACAAGAAAAATACAATTTGTTATTAGTTTAAGCACACTGTTTGTCTATTGTTGTGACTTAGATGAAGATCAGATCAAATTTGATAAATTTGTGTAGAAATTCAGGTAATTCCAAAGGGTTCACATACTTTTTCTTGCCACTGTATGTGATTGTATACAAATGTAAGCATGGTTTGAAATTGTTGTAGTCAAATGTTATATCTGTATGGGCTTCTTGAGGTCAATTTGCAAATGATTTGTAATTATGTTCTGCCCGCCTGACCATCTGCTTAAGAAAAAATGGGCCCATAGCTGAATCTAGTTGATGATCCACGCTTTGTCTTATTGTTTATATTACATAATACATCACTGTAGTTGTTTTGGTTCTGAATCCTTTTCCTTTCTCGTCTGTCAGATCCAGATGCAGACGATGAGACCAAGAAGAACAACAGATGCAGCCTGGTCTGGGAGGTGAGTGGTTAACCATGACATCTTATTTCACTAATGCTCCAGGAGTGTAATGCATGCTTCATATAATAATCATGTTCATCTTGGACAACTGGCTTCTTTAAAATGGATTGATTGTAAACACAGTATAGACTGATCTAATCTTGTCTTTCTCTTTCTTCCCCTGCTGTTTTCTCTCCTGCCGCCATCTGTCCCCTCTCCTCCTCCTCCCAGGGCACGGCTAAGGAGCGTAACTACGGGGAGATGAAGTTTAAGCAGTGTCCTACAGAGAACATGGCTAGAGAACACTTTAAGAAGCATGGAACAGAACACTACTGGGACCTGGCTCTGAGCCAGAGTGTGCTGGAGAGCACTGATGACTGAAGGGAGAGCATCACTAGAAAGCTGAGGAGGCAGAAGGATCCCTTACCACTGACCCAGGGTCCGATAGTTGTTCATCCTCATAATGGTTAGGAGTTATCTGATCCTGGATCAGTGGTGAAGCGCATTGTTACCTCGTGCACCAGAGACATACAAAGGTCAGGGGTGATTCTACCCCTCTTACAGATACATTCACAACCCCAACCCAGCCTTGTATGGCTGACTGCCTGCCTGTTATTGTGTGGTGACTTGACTTAAGGCAGGGAGGGAGACTGATTGGGAGTGAATGAATGAAAGGAAGTGCTGGTTAGAGAATGGATGAGGGCGAGGTCGTAGATTAGGAGGGATATATGGTGTGTGTATAGATATTATTGAGCGAGGTGAACACTGTTCTGCAATCACATTTTGTGGAAGAGTTGATAACTGTGAGACCATCTTTCTAGCAGTTAGTGTGTCATTCAGGCTGTCAGTTGCTGTGTGTCAGTGTTTAATACTTTGTCTGACATCTCCACTGTGTGAGTGTTCTATAGTTTGCTATTGGCTTCTCTACCTGACTACAGTTCCTGAGTAAGCCCAGCTGTGGTCCAAATACAGTTCTGAAATATTGCCGCAATGTAATATTCCCAAGCAAAAGCCCTGTTTCGAATAAACAAAAACCAACCTATCAACGTAGAAGTAACTAAAGACTTTGAAACGTACGAGATCGTACATTTAACTATGGTTTGTGTCATGTTTTTGGCCTTTTATTGTATTTTTAAAGAAAATTGATACAATTGTTTTTTGTGGAATGACCACATTTAGTGGAATGACCACATTTAGTCAAGTATTGACTGACCCAAAATTGTTTTATTTTCTTTAGATGTTTGTTTTGGATAAAGTGTCTTCCCTTAATGTTTGATCCTGTATATTTAGCCAATAAACACATGCAGGACAATACAATACACTTTGTAATGAAAAATGAAAGCTTTATACCTTTGTGCACTTTTTAAATTATTTTCAGCTGCTGCATTGGATTTGTAACACAGTGAGAGGTGACATTTTATAATGCTTGCGATTGGATGCAACCAACTTTAAACATACAGGCAGGTCCCTTTCGGGTTGTAAATATTGGTCAAACTGTTGGAGTTGCCAGTTTTCAGAATCTGACCCTAGATCTGTAGGGGGCGTGTCTCCTCTCGCCTGTCTGTCACACTTTTGCTACCTTCATGACTCAATGCGGTGTCCATGTCTGCAGTACCAGAGAGGACTGGAAAAATGGCGGCGGGTTCTGGAGCTGTTAGCGGCCATGGTGGCCGCGGCTCTTTGGAGGCCACCCTGGACCGCAGATTCCAAGGAGTATCCAACACTATGGAGTCTATACAGGGACTGTCGACCTGGTGCATTGAAAATAAAAAGTATCACAGCCTTATCGTTCGGTACTGGATGAAGTGGCTCAAGAAATGTGAGTAGCTAACGTTAGCTTGTCATTCGTTAGCTAACTTCCCTGCTACTATACACACGTTAGCTAATCAATTATGTTCCTAATGTGTTACCGACTTAATGTGGACTCCATAAAGTTCATGCAAAGCTAACTTATAGTTAGCTGCCTTGCAAGCTAATGTAACTAACTAGTTATAGTAAGGTAGTTAGTGCTTACCAGTAGCTGCAGTTCAACATATCGTTATGTATATTAACGTTAGCTAGCGACGTGTGATCAATTTCGTTTGCTCGAACCTGACCTGTCTACACATATGGTTCGACATTGCGCCTGTTTTGTGCGCATCGCATACGCTATGTTTTTGCAGAACTGCAGAGGACAGAGGAGCCAGGTAATTAGCTAGCTAGCCAAACTATCAAATGTGTTTGAACTAGAGTTAAAATGGGGGTAGTGTTGACAGAGCACAGGTGATACATATTGCTGGGTAAGTAAGTGGGCTGAAAAACTGGCCTTTAGGAAGAAATCTGGGTTAGGCCCAGGGTCGATTGTATGGTTGTTTTAACGGGGTGGCAAAGAGGGGGGCAACACCAGTCGTGTGGCCATGGGAAATTAGCAAATTGTATAACAAAATGCATTAAATTGGCTTAAAATACGACGCATTGTATTGCATAAATGTGTCAGACCCGCCGGCAAACGGGTGGTTAGCTGGGTTAGTTTAATACATAATATCTACAAAAGCATTCAAGAGAGGAACAAAGTACGTGTTCTTTTTTTTTTGGGGGGGGGCGGCATATTTTCCTCATGATTCGTCAACTCTCACACAGTTGCTGTCCTGCACATCAGATCGCTGCATGTTCTGTGTGTGTCTTGACCAATCAGATTAGGGAGATCACAGGCCGTGCACAAGGCGCAAAGCGCTCAGCACTTTCCTGCATAGGTCTATTTATTTAGTAAATGTGATAGCACATCAGCCCCGACAGGCACAAGCAAAAACTCTTAACCTCTTAAAGAGGCTGCGAATTTTTGCAGCATCCTACACCTAAACATTAGCGATCTGGTATGTTGTATGTGAAAACGAGACGATTTCTCAGTCTGATAATCTGTGGGCTACTAACAACACACAGCCTACTATGCACCCTATCCCCCTGGCCAGGGTAAACTAAGCTGTTCTGTATTTATGGCCCATTTGTTTGCATTAGGAGAGCATGTGATCAAGTTGGATTTGTATTCATACTTGGGCTGGCTAGGCTACCTAGACTTTTTCAATCCAAAGTGATTAACTGGAAATAATTGGTCAACACAATAGTGATTACATAAGAGTTAGTTTTTATTACCATCTACAGTTGCATAGGTCTACATGATACAAACCTGTATAAAGCAACCTCAGCCCGGAGTTCTATTGTCCATTCATAGTGGTCTCCGGCTGTGGTTTAAAACATCATTCATAGCAACAAGGTTGCTGCAGTCTGACAGGGTTTTCATCCTCCCCAGGGCCAGGAGTTGTCTGACCTGATTAGAAAACTGGTCCCAGTATAGTCCATATAAAACCTTTTTACAACTGATTAATCACTGTCATAATGTCTGGTGTTTTACCTGGTTAGGTTATCAGACCAGGAAGAACTCCAGGCCCAGTGGAAAATATGTTCCCTCCCACTCTGACACTTGTTGCCACCTCTGCTGTTTCAACTGTTAATTTGTATCTGCCCAAATGTATTAAAATAAATACATTTGAAGTGATCCGCATTCAAGTTAGATACTACCACAATGTCCAGTGGTAACTCCCCCATCCAAGACATTTTTTAAAGTTTAAGATGCATGTTTCAATACAATTTAAAAGCTCTAAAATGCTATTTGGGGAATGGCAAAAATAACTCCAGCCATTATCACTTTGGCTGCTATAGCTTTATTCACCTCAGTCAATAAGGGACATGCATAACATTCTAGAACAAACACATGCCATAGTCTACAGCAATAAACAGCTACCCTGGCTATACACTGGGAAACTAGTTTAGTTTGCTGTCAAACAGCAGTTACCTAGCAATTTTCCACCTCTGCACTGCTTTCATCAACTCAACTGAGAGAAGTCATGTTGGGCTCTGTCGTCCCAAAAAAGCTAGCCAGCCAATCAAACAGCCTTCCCGCCAGAACAAACCCACTGTCCTTTCTCTCCAATCTGAGCCAGATTGACAGCGCTCTGACCCAATGAGAATGGCGGGACACTAAGGGTGGCCAATCATATTTCAGGGGTGGCTAGTGCCACCCCTCACAATGCCCCTGGGTAGGCCTAGCTAAGATTTTAACTCCAGTGTTTGGCATAGCTATGTATATACTAGCCACCCCTCACAATGCCCCTGGGTAGGCCTAGCTAAGATTTTAACTCCAGTGTTTGGCATAGCTATGTATATTTGTCAAACACTGGGGTTAAATTCTTAGCTAGCTAGAGTAGGCCTAGACCTAAACTTTGACTGTCATTCATTGTGTTTTTGAGGGGTTATTTAATGAAGTGCGTGGTGTGATATGTCATGGAAATAGATATGCCAGTGTTTTGTTGTTTATGGAAACGGATGTTGCCCACTTTCCTTGCCTCCAGCTATAAAGGTTTAGCTGGTTTTCAATGCTTTCATTTCCCTGAGCAGTTTTTGTTAATTAAAAATGAATTGCACTGCAGTAGACTAAACATTTGCACGGTTGTATGTGTTCCCATCTCTCTCTGTCCCTGTCATTGGCTCAACCACATGTATATCTGTTGTCTATGGTGCTGTGCTTTATGTATGATGTCCTCAAACATTCAAGCTTTTGAACTCAGTCAACCAAAGATAAAGTTGGTGAGTTGTAGGCTTCGTTGTCCAGGTTAAACATTCAAATGAAATGTTTTAATTTTCCCGGTATGTTGGATGTCTGTGTTAACGGTTCCGTTCCTAGGGTTGTGTTGTAATGCAGTGTTTCCGCTGTACTCATTTAACTGTGGCGCTGCGCCACGGCAAGATCATTGCCGTCACGCCCCAAAAATATGAAACATAAATATTTCTGTCGAGGCACACTTTGGTGCCAGAACAGTCCAGTCAACATTTATTTTCCCCCTGCAAACAAAATGTAATGACTAGACAAATCAGATAACTGCATAGTAGAATAGTTCATATATTTCCCTCTTGAGATTAATTCATGTTATGAGTGCTATAGGGAGGGAAACCTGCATTCTAACAAATGGATGCACAACAATTCTTGCGATCGCAGGGAAAAGCAGTTTTAATGGCCTTTGTTAAAAAGAGGGTGTTGTCAGCTTTCCATTCCTACTTTATTTATTTCTTAACTCCTGAATATGTGCCAACTGCACCAGAGGTTTTTAGCAGCATCATGGTTCAGCACATTATCACCGTAATTTGCTGTGAGTGTATAGGGGAGAGTGGGGCTAAATGTAACAGTCCATTGTAAGGTACCTTGGGGTGAAACACCTCCCTTCCTCGCTTGTTTTTGGGGGGTGACAAAACAAAATGTGCTGAAACAGATGCTATTTTTAGTTGAGGAAGAGCAGTGGCAACAAGGGAAAGTGTGGGGGGTGTGACATGAAGTGGTTTCGGTGAGAAGTAGAGGCAGGGGGTTTGCATTACCCCGGGTGGCGGAATACCCCAAGTTACCCTAACCGGTAGGCAGGGCTACATTATATTCACTATTTATGCACATTTTTTGAGACAGACATTTGACTAATAGGATGCTAACTAGTTAAAAGATCACATTTGGGATCTAGCTAATGAACAGCCCATTAGGGTCAATGCAGATAAGCAACCCCATGCTTCAGCCTATTTATTTATAGCCTCTATGCTGCATCCGTTGGGCTACAGGTGATAATGCTTAATGCTAATAGCATACCTGATAATATGGACCATGCATACGCTATATGCATGGTCAAATATGTTAAAATAATAGTTCGTTCAAATGATTATCTTATTGGGTCTCCCCCCAATGCAACAAAAATATTCCAGAGAAAATAGTGTTGTAATGTGTTGCATGACCAACTGGAAATAACTAACTGTTGGTTAATCTCGGTCATGTGTTTCTGCTATGAGATTGAGAAAACACATAAATGTATATTGTTTACAGTAGTAGGGGCCTATGTGATGTTCTGTTTCTGAACACATACCTTTTTTCCACTTGCAAAATGAATCCTACTGTACCTGAGCTGGTGCAGGTAGTGGTACATATTTTACCACTACAACTTGAGTTCATCGCGGTTTGGTTTGGAAGGCTTAAAGCGTGCTAATTAGGTACCCAAAATATCTGGTCCTGGCTGGCTTGTACTAGGTCAGGGAGTTCTGTGTTGGGTCAGGAGGAACCAATTTCTGCAAATGGGCTGTCTCTCTTAGGTACGCTAAGCCTAATGCTGTTGTAATGCCAGTTGACATGCATCATTTGCCCATGATTGTTATCTGATGGTTCACGTGGCATCGCCGTCTGCCTGGCCAAATTGCCAGGTACCTCACAATACCATATTATCGCCATACTTTGGTGCCGATACTATGCGTATTGTGATTTTGATACTAAGATTTTATTGCGTTTTGAAGTTCCAAAGATATTGCTCACCATATGTCCGCTGCAGATGCACTAGAGGACCATGAGAACGTTTTAATCAGTCATGGAAATAAGTGCTGAAAACAATTGGTTCCCTATTTAAAATGATTGAGAACAAGCTATGGAAAAATACTGGAGTTTTGTTGCAGGTGCAGCCAACTAGCCCAAAATAATATTGCCACATTGTCAAAACGGTAAGAAATATAATCAAAAAGAATATCCTGATATGTAACTATAAATACCCCCCCCCCCCATCACTATGGCTTTGGAGGTTGAAACTTTAAACCCCCAGACGTGGCCCTGAGTGTGTCTGTGTTCGTTGGTCTGTGTCCACCTAAACTACGTTGTCCGCTGTAGTAGAACAGTGATGCTCAGTCACACTCCTGTGTGTGTCTGTGTTCGTTGGTCTGTGTCCACCTAAACTACGGTGTCCGCTGTAGTAGAACAGTGATGCTCAGTCACACTCCTGTGTGTGTCTGTGTTCGTTGGTCTGTGTCCACCTAAACTACGGTGTCCGCTGTAGTAGAACAGTGATGCTCAGTCACACTCCTGTGTGTGTCTGTGTTCGTTGGTCTGTGTCCACCTAAACTACGGTGTCCACTGTAGTAGAACAGTGATGCTCAGTCACACTCCTGTGTGTGCAACAGGTGTTCCATCCAAGGCCCCACATTTACACCCAATAACATGTCCAAGGCTGTAGTAGAACAGTGATGCTCAGTCACACTCCTGTGTGTGCAACAGGTGTTCCATCAAAGGCCCCACATTTACACCCAATAACATGTCCTAGTCCATAATTATTCTGCAATATTCTCAACTGAAGATTTGCAATATAGCTTAGGCCAGGGAAGGAAGCTGGGACCCTGTTGCCATTGAAAGCGATTGTTTATTTGATATTTGAACTGTTTCCCCTTCCCCACCACTCAGACTTAGTTAGGCCTAGACTTAGTTAGGCCTAGACTTCAGCAAGTTCTATTTTTTGACTCCAGGATCTTTTCGAAGAAGAGTCGTTTCATGTAATGAACTTAGGATATGAATTAGAACTCATTGTTACATTCATTGGATATCTTGGGGCTCGATTCAATCCACAGTGCTAGGCAAGTCAGTTAACACGTTCTTATTTACAATGACTGCCTACCCCGGCCAAACCCGGACCACGCTGGGCCAATTGTGTGCTGCCCTATGGGACTCCCAATCACGGCCGAATGTGATACAGCCTGGATTCGAACCAGGGACTGTAGTGACGCCTCTTGCACTGAGATGCAGTGCCTTAGACTGCTGCGCCCCTCAGGAGCCCACGCTGTTTGGTTTGCGTGCTGTAGACAGCATAGAGCTGGTTGTGTACTGTTCTGTGCCTAGTCTTCATCTCTTCCTCACCTGGTTGAATACTTTCCAACTCGTCCTCCCTGAAGGCATCTTCCCATGGGGAGTCAGGGGGGACGTTTCTCTCTCCTTTGACTTGACAACCTTTCCCCACTTGGACTCAACTGAGATGTATGAAAGGCTTCTGTCTTGTTATTTTATGTTACAAAGTGGTAATGCATCTGTTTATTTTGTTACCATTTACTAAGATATACCCTACTTAGTTGGTTTACACTAGTCATCACAGCTGTCCTGCACAAGATGCTGAGGCTGTAGGGCGTAGGCTAATATCACTTTCAGTTTATCAATAAGGCTTCAATGACCCTAATTGATATTGTGGGACTCGTACATACCGTTTCTAGTCTTGTCTGCATCAGAACCTGATCTGTGTTTGATTTGTGTCTGTTTTCCCTACTCCATCAGCTGTCACTTTGAAATACCTTAACTCTGGGTGTGCAGGCTTTTGAATGTATGGAGTCATTTACATTTTTTACAATTACGTGAATGTCATGAACGCTGTCTTGTGTCAGAGTGTGATAACGCTGTCTGCTGAAAACAATGTGTCATGAATGAATCGGTGGCGGTGCTGAACATTATTATTGACATTGTGAGTACTGTGTTGCATGCTGCATCTTTGAACATGTTCAACTGGATCTTCATATATTCAGGGAGGGAGACGTTAGTCTTTATATTGCTGTTCAAGCTGCGTTTTTCCCCCAACAACCAGGCTTCATTTATGTTGGACTCCATTTACCTGCATGACAAGCCTATTTGGTTTCCATGTCTTAGCCTTGCCTGTAACACAGGGCTTCAGTTGGAGAAGTTGTCAGTTGAAAAAAGTGTGCGCTGCAGTAATGATGTTTTGTCTGTGCGTTAATTATGCATTAGATAGAAAAGTGAATATCAGCTTGTCATGACATCTGTCTGTCACTTAGTAAAAGCACTGCATTGTTTATCATTTCAGTGAAGTTTCCCATCGACACTGGTTGGTTTTGCTATATTTCCACAATTGATTAGCAAATGCATGAGCTAATAGGTCTTCCACTGGGCGGTCTAGGTTTAGGCTGGTCATCCACTGGGCGGTCTAGGTTTAGGCTGGTCATCCACTGGGCGGTCTAGGTTTAGGCTGGTCATCCACTGGGCGGTCTAGGTTTAGGCTGGTCATCCACTGGGCGGTCTAGGTTTAGGCTGGTCATCCACTGGGCAGTTTAGGTTTAGGCTGGTCTTCCACTGGGCGGTCTAGGTTTAGGCTGGTCATCCACTGGGCGGTCTAGGTTTAGGCTGGTCATCCACTGGGCGGTCTAGGTTTAGGCTGGTCATCCACTGGGCGGTCTAGGTTTAGGCTGGTCATCCACTGGGCGGTCTAGGTTTAGGCTGGTCATCCACTGGGCGGTCTAGGTTTAGGCTGGTCATCCACTGGGCGGTCTAGGTTTAGGCTGGTCATCCACTGGGCGGTCTAGGTTGAGGCTGGTCATCCACTGGGCGGTCTAGGTTGAGGCTGGTCATCCACTGGGCGGTCTAGGTTGAGGCTGGTCATCCACTGGGCGGTCTAGGTTGAGGCTGGTCATCCACTGGGCGGTCTAGGTTGAGGCTGGTCATCCACTGGGCGGTCTAGGTTGAGGCTGGTCATCCACTGGGGTGTTTAGGTTTAGGCAGGTCATCCATGGGACTAGGGTGGTCTATGCTCAGGCTGGTCAAGGTTTTTGATGTGGTTAAACATCAGGCTTCTGAGGACCCACTAACCCTCTTCCTCCTCCACCTATTCTTCTTCTTCCCTGTCTTCCTCTCCTCCTTCTCTCCATCAGCGGACACCAACCACCGCCTGAATCTGTTCTATCTAGCCAATGATGTAATACAGAACTGCAAGAGAAAGAACGCCATCGTCTACCGCTCAGCCTTCGCTGAGGTGCTCCCCAACGCTGCACTAATGGTCAAGTGAGTGAACTGAGCTGGATTATATGAATATTGTGAGGCACATCCTAACTTCCATTTGAGGCACGTTTTAATTGTCAATGGGGAGACCTAAGTAAACATCTGATTTAGGTGGAAGTTAGGATTAGCCCATGATTAAATTGACCACCAATCTCTTGCTGACTGAATCTGTGCCCTTCTAACCTCTTGCCCTTTGACCTGCTGTCTTGCCAGAGACCCGAAGGTGCGTAAGTCAGTGGAGCGGATCTTCACTATATGGGAGGAGAGAAATGTCTATCCTGAGGAACTCATCACCCAGCTCAAAGCCAACCTGGCCAAGAAGGAGAGAGAGAGGGAGAAAGAGAAGGCTAAAGAGACTCCTCCTCCGCCAGGTCAGTCTCCTATGCTCCTATTTCTTTCTCTCCTCACCATCTTTTCCTTTTTCCGTCTCTCTATTTCTGTAACCTCTGGGTCTGTATGAGTCAACAGGTCAGTGTGTTGTGTTGTGGTTTTGTCCTGTAGCCCCAGTCAACCCCAAAGCTGCCCTGAAGTCCAAGATTGTGGCTGATTTCATAGTAAGTGTATTTTTTTCTGCCCTCTGCTAAATTGCTTTTACCCTTTTAAAGAGGTAATCTGCAGTTACTACATACATGTTTGGTTTTGATAAATTAATGATTTGTACCCATTGATTCTTGAAGAATATAACTTTTATAAATTCCTCATGCGCTTAGTTCAACTGTCACACCCCATCAGACCCCCAAATATAAGCTTGTTTTGCTCCAATATTTGTAAACAACAAATGTAAACGTACACTATATAGCCTCCAAACATGGTTAAAACGATAATGTTGATATCATGGATGGTCAGTCCTTGTATCAATAGCTCTGTCTATGAATTTGAGTGGTTACTTTTCTTTAGCCCTATCCCTCAGCTTTTTACCCAAACAGTGGCGGGGATGATGCTTTATTGTTTCAACTGATGATTGGCCCTTGATGGAGTTGCACACAATAATACTCTTTCCCTTCTTCCCCACGCCCTCCCTCTTTCCTTCCCCCTCGATCTCCAGCCCCAGTCGTTCATCGAGCAGCTGGCAGGATTCAAACGGGTGGTGGAGGAGGAGGAGCTGAGAGAGACCCAGCTGACAGCTCTCAGAGTGGACGTCTGCAGCACGGAGGCCCTCAAGAGACTCAAAGGTCAGTGGTCAAAACAGGGTTAAGGCCAGGGTTCATGCCTAGGGCTGTTAAGGTGACCGTATTACCGCCACACCGGCAGTTACAAGTCGTCATGACTGCAGTCAAATTCCACGTGACCGTTGAATCACAGTAACTAGGCGTCTCCAAAACTGCGCTCTGATGTCCCCTATAGTCAGTAGTAGCTTACCAAACCTGCTAATGGCCTGGTACTCAGCGCTCTATTGACCCTCAAATCACTCTGACATCAATGCAATGGAAAATCAAATGGAACACTTCATGAGAGCCCTGGCGTTAAGAGTTTGAGGGGAATAGGATCACCTGTTGTGTAGCGAGAGTCGGCTCATAGCTGGTTGATGCATAGAATAAAGTACATGTTCCTATAAGCCCATGTTGCACAACATTTCTATAGGCTATGCTATTCAATTGCGTGAGAAAACATAGTTTTGAAGGCCTCTAATAAAAAGAGGAGAATCCCATCATCTTTCTATAGTCTAGGCCTCCTATATTTATTTCTCAACTTTCCTAATATTAAGCACATTGTAAAGCAAAGCAATCAGAGTAGCCCTCCTGAGTGGTGCGGCGGTCTAAGACACTGATCAGTGATAGAGGCATCACTACAGATCCGGGTTCGATCCCGGGTTGTGTCGTAGCCCGGCTGCGACCGAGAGACCCATGAGGCGGTGCACAATTGGCCCAGCGTCGTCTGGGTTAGGGGAGGGTTTGGCCGGCTGGGATATCCTTGTCCCATCGCGCTCTAGCAACTTCTTGTGGCGGCCGGGCACATGCACGCTTACTTCGGTCGCCAGCTTTGCGGTGTTATATCCGACATGTTGGTGTGGCTGGCTTCTATGTACTCTTGTTTAAATTACTTATTTTACGCTTGTCCTCCGTCCATCTCTACCCCAGACAAGGCCGGAGGGAACAAGTTTGCCAAGGACTTTGAAGAGGGCAGTCAGAAGCTGCAGGAGTTTGTCAGTTTCCTGGAGAACCAGATGCCTGTAGGGCCCCCTCTGCTGGAGGCTCTGGGAAACGCAGACGTCTTCTATGAGATGCAATACAAGGAAGTTAAGATCGTGGCCAGCGTGAGTATCAATCAATCATTCACGCGATCAATCTGATCATCATCTATCAAATAAATAATCGAATCAAAATCTTATACATCTAATTCTATGGTTCTAATTTTCAAGGCCTACAAAACCTTTGCCAACCGCGTGGTCAACCTCAAACGTAAACTGGATGCCCTCAAGTCCTCCCTTCCCGGTCCCGAGGACTCTCCCATCCCCTCCCCCTCCGAGGACGCTCCCTCACCCACCGGCTCTGACTCCCCCTTCCTGGGGCTAGGAGGAGACCAAGGGGGTAGGCTGGGCTTTGACCCGGACCTGGATGGGAGTGCCATGGACGAGAGGGACATGGGGGTTGTGAGAGAGGGGGACAACAGAGATGTGGAGGACATGGATCTGTCTGAGGAGGACATGGAGACAGCCAACACAGGTGAGATGGCAGTAGGGAATTCTCAATGAGACTAAACCTTGTCAAAATAAACACGCTAACCCCTTGTCAAAATAAACACGCTAACCCCTTGTCAAAATAAACACGCTAACCCCTTGTTTCCGTCAGCAGAGAAGCAGTCGTCATCAGCCACCGTTTCCAAGGTGACCAGCTCCAAGACCGCAGCGAAACCCGCCCCTGTCACACTCATTCGAACCTCCACCGAATCCCCTCTCAAAAAGGCAGCCTCGTCTACCCCCACGCCAGTGACCCCCAGCACCCCTACGAGCGCGGGTGTGAGTGGTCCTAGCGGTCCAACCGCTCCTCTGGGAATGAACCTGGCCAATGTGGACCTGGGCAAGATCAGCTCCATACTGAGCAGTATCACATCAGCTATGAAGAACACAGGTGTGTGTCTGTACTTGGCAAGATAAGCAGAGTTAATATATGGATTCTGTGACACACTGGTACAGAAATGTTATAACATGTTTGCATAATATTGTTCTCTCTCTCTCTTTCTCTCTGTGTGTCTCTGTCTCTCTCAGCAGCCAGCCCTGTGTCTCGCCCCTCCCCTGGAACTCCCACCACCCCCTCTGGCCAATCATCTTCCTCCAAAACCCCAGTTGGCCCCACCCCTCCTAGCCCAGCCCTGGCCAGCATCCTGTCCAGAGTGAACGTCACCCCTGAAGGCATCCTCAACGTCCTGTCAAAGACCCAAACACAGAGTGAGACACACATAAGACAGTAAACCAGACAGGCAGATTTATAGACAGACTTTGAGATGGGAAATGCAAGGCTTCTGTTGAAATTGTTTTGGAGGGCACTTTTTATGTTGAGTAACTTGTGTATCTGCTGGTGTAATTATCTCTACCCACCCCACTTTCTCTCTCTCTCCCCATATCTTTGTTTCTCTCCATCTTCTCTTCTCTCTCCTCAGGTCTGTCCTCTCTGCTGAGGTCTGGTAGCTCCTCCTCCTCTGCCCCCTCCTCCCATGCCTCCCCAGACTCCTCAGCAGCCAAGGGCCCCCCCACACCCACCACTCCTAGCAACACCAAACCCCCCCTGACCAACAGTCTCAAACGAGACACACCTGAGAGGAGCAGAGGAGCCAGGGATTGGGAGAAAAACCGAGAGGCCTCCCCTCCTCCTCCTCCCTCTCTCCCTAGCCGCTCTGTCTCTCCTCCCAGCCTAGAGTCTAAGATCAACCGTTTCCTCCAGGGGAACCCAGGGTTCAGTCTGGGCCTGGGGGATGGGAGCCCTCTGCTGGGGGGAGACGGGGTAGACGGGACCCCTGTCAGGGATGAAAGCGGGGGCACCCCCACCCAGGACGAAATCATGGACACACCAGGGGTGTCTCCTCCGACCCCCTTGGCCTCAATAGTGACCCCAAGAGCTTAGGCTCATCCATAGGTCATGATCTTTCACCCACGGCCTACCGCAGTGACCCTTGGGACGCCGTCATCACCCCAACAGGAAGCAGCAGCGACGTGGACTTCCTCTCTTCCTCTTCTCGTTTCCAAGGCTACGGAGCGGGGAAGAAGGCCGCCAAGCTGAAGGAGGAAGATTCGAAGAGGAAGATTAGCTCTTCATCACTGGGAAGCAGCAAGGTGAAGAAGGATGGACAGAACAGTCACGGGAAGAGTCACGGGAACAACAGATCAGTCGAAGGAGAGAGGAGAGCGTCCATAGGTTCTCGCAAGACCAGCAGCGGGTCAGAGGAGGGAGGAATGAGTGGAACGAGGGATGAAAAGGGAAAGAGGAGAGGAGAGGATGGTGGGGGCTCATCTGACGGGGAGGGGGGGCAGTACCACCGTATCGAGACGCTGGTGTCGCCTTGCACAGAGGGAGCACCTTTCCAATCACTGGGGGGCTTCTCAAACCGCCAGCCAACCGGAGAGCGCATCCAGACGGTGGAAAGTATCCGCGTGATTGGACAAGGGCTGCGTCGCGGGGGTGGAGAAGGGGAGGCCAGGCGGAGGGATGTGGTACGATGAGGAAGGGTACCTGGATACCCAGCCCCCCTCACCTTCCCCTCAGGGCGGCTCTGACGACATGACTTCACCCCCCATGCCTCCCCCAACCTCACACCACCACCTTCCTCCCCATTCTAATCACCCTCCCCACCCTCATCCGCACGGCCCCCCACCCCAGTTTCAGATGCCCCCCTACCATGGGGAGAACCCCCAGGGTCCCCTCCCCTCACACCTCCACCATCACCCCCTCCTCCCTTCTTCAACTCCCCTCCTCCACCCATCCCACGCCCTCCACCCTCCCATGCCCCAGCTCCCTCCACCTCCGCGCAACTTCCTCCCCCCCTCGGCAGTCATGGTAGGTGGGGTTCTAGTCCCCATTGACCGCCAACTGCCCCTCCCTCCCCAGGTCCGCCCAGACGGAGGAGACCGAGGGGGGATGGGAGGGGGACCCAGGGGGGGTAAAGGTGGTCCCACTCCCCTCATGTCCTCTCTGTTAGGGGAGCCCCCTAAGATGCCTCGTCCCGGCACAGTCAAAGAGCATTTCACTCCCCGCCACGCACCCCCTCTCCACCGCCCCGGCACCCCCGGTGCCCCGCCTCCCTTATTGGGCCGTGTCAAGGATGGCATCAACCTCCCTCCTCCACCCCCCTCCTCCTCCACCCCTCCCTCTCCCTCAGGCGACCCCCTGCTTCCTCGCCCCCAAGCTCCTCCGCTCCAGCACCCTCCAGCTAGCCCGCCTGCTCAGCCCCGACACCCCAACCCCAACCATCCACACCGTCCCTCGCCATCCCTCCTGCGCCTATCCTCCCCAACCCCCGCCCCCATCAACTCCACCCCCAGAGACCTCTACTCCACCCTCGCGGCCCCCTGTCCACCCGCACCTAAACCGAGAGCCACCCATGTTCCGCGGGGCAAGCGTCCTGGCCCTCCATTCGGCGGGGGCCGAGGAGGTCCCTTCTACCCCCCCAAGAGACCTTTCTTACCCCCACGCTATTGAAATGTTAACCCATGCTGAATGAAAAGCAACCCACACACCTAGCTACCCAACACGGGGAGAAGATGTGTAGAACCCTTATGGTATGAGCCCAGTCTGTCCTCACTATGTTAATTCTAGTGGAGTCATTTGTTTTACTACATTTAGCTGATCGCACCTTGACACAAACTAGCACGTCACCTCACCACAATACAGTACCAGCTTAGCAATTATGTGTTATGGATGAAATAGGTAACCAAACCAAATCTGCCTCCCCCTCCCCTCCTCCAATCCCCAGGAGCAACAATGTTCTCTGCTTCCCCTCACTAAAGCAGTGAGGGAGTAATGGAGGTGTGAACTAGAAGGAAGACGACAAGCACAGATCAAATAGAAACAGAAACAGGTGGTTATTCTATTTCACTAAAATTCTACTTACCTCCGGTATTGTGTGAATAAACTGATATAAACACTTTCAGAGAGAGAGAGAGAGGGATAGATGGGATGGGCTGGAGGGATAGAATGGATGGGCTGGAGGGATAGATGGGATGGGCTGGAGGGATGGGATGGGATTGGCTAGAGGGAGGGAGGGATAGATGGGATGTATGGGGGGGGGGAGGGATAGATGGGATGGGCTGGAGGGATGGGATGGATAGATGGGAGGGGGTTTGATTGAGGAACAAAGTTGCTCCCTGAGAGTGTGTCCTAAATACAACCATTTTTCTCAATAGGATTTGGTTATCTAAATGAGTGCTGACTTTATGGTCAGTGCTGTTGTGGAGTTTCTCCACCATAACCCCAACGTGCTCCCAGTGCATCGTATTCGAAATAATAACCTTGTTTCTCTCCTAGAGGTTTTCATGCTTAAGTCTCTCTTCCCTCTGTATATTTCTCAGCTTTTAAATGTATAGACTGATTGAGTTGGCTGTGTTGCGACTATTAAACCTCGGTTGTTTGTGTAAAGAGCAGAGTCATCGCTATTCGCTAACTTGTGATTGACGCCATTGTGAAGAAGCCTTAGCTGTAGTTACACACAGAGGCAGCGATGTTTGTGCTTCTCATTGCTCTAACAAAACACCACTCTGTCCATCTCCATTTCTCCAATCTGAGGGGGGAGGAGAGTGAAGAATCGTCCAGTGTAAAGACTCAGTTAACAGATAATGATGAGTTGCGGAGACTCTCAGTAGTTGAGGCGGGTGCTTTAGAAGTTTGAACTATGAACCCGCTGTCTCTACTAGGCCATCGCTACCTGTATTGTCTTTAATAAAATCCAGTTTCAACCCAACCAAGGGGAGGGTACTACTTTCTTTGATAGTCACTGTCATGGATACCGGTAAGACCAGTTGCAGCAGTTGTCATGGATACCGGTAAGACCAGTCGCAGCAGTTGTCATGGTAGATGTTATTTTGGTCTAGTTTTTCAAAGCTGAATTGAAATGCTGAAACATTACTTATAACAGCACAAACAATGTCATTTTTCCCCCAACTGCTAATTTGTTCTGAGTTGTTTTGGATTTCTTGCTGTGATTTTTTATTGTGGCTGTAACCTCATGTCAGATGTAAAATATCTATACTTGCCTATGCATGTGCAGTGCACTGTCTCTGTCCAGTCCAGAAGTCCTTTTTGTTTGTTACTTTTGACCTGTTCCCTTCGCTACCTTTCCTAGATTTAGTCTCTTTCTCTTTCCTCCTTTCCTTCCTCTGACGCTGTACATTTACAACTGTAGAATACCAAGTAACACCAATGAAGAAGTGATGAGTGAATTGTCTGCAAACATTCATTACTCATTAAGATAATGGACACCTATGTAAATGCTCCTCTAAATTTCCCATCAGTGTTAGTTTATCAGTTTCTAGTGTTCTGCTATACATTTCTGAATGGAAGAGATGCTGTTCTGAATCAATGGTACAGAGCAGCTACTACTCTCACTCTGACTGTATGTATGAAGTGATGCTTCTCTCTGTCACTGCTGATAATGACCAGATTAACGCAGGCCAGTTGGTTTGTGCACGTTTCCCTGCTGTACAGTAGACTAATGACTTCCCTTCTAACTCGTACCTCAGTTAGACAGCGAGCCGCCAGGATGGATTCTAATCATTTTCTTTCAACAGTTTGTTTAAATAATATTGTCATTCAATGTACTCTTGAGTTTGAAATATGTTTGTTTTGAATAACTTTTGAGTGAAAATGCTTAAGATTTGAGGAATCTAATGGTGTGTGTATAGTATGCATTAACTCTGTAATGATTCAGTCATGAAGGGGTAGTATCCATTAACTCTGTAATGATTCAGTCATGAAGGGGTGGTTGTGTTATGTTCTCTGTGTATAGTATCCATTAACTCTGTAATGATTCAGTCATGAAGGGGTGGTTGTGTTATGTTCTCTGTGTTTAGATGCATTGCTATTCTTTTTATGATCATCAATGATGTTCTATCATGAATCTTTTGAGTGTCCAATCCTTTCTGATGCTACTGCTCTCCTCTCTCTACCACTGAGCCGTCCTGTAGTTCAGGGATTTACTATGTTTACCTATATGACTGTCACAATTTAGACATACAGCCAGGCATTTACTTCATATGAAGACTTTACAGTTTAAACCACACTCCATGGAGTCCTACTGCATGTGTTTTTGTTTTAAAGACGGCATCTGCATTTATGAATATTCAATTCATAATCAACCACTTGGCCTTACCTTTTAGGCACTTGTCGATCTGGGAGGATTACATAGGTGTAAGCCAATCAGAGGCAAGGTGCAGCTATTACCGTATTGCACCTATCCAATCCTTTCATATACGTGAAGTGCGTAGTAGAGACTAGGGGTTGATTTGGTGACGGGGACAGGCCACAGAGCACTGACATGAAGACAGTACTGTACCATATCGGTTAAGACCAGTGGTGGCTGGTGGCACTTCAGATGGGGAGGACGGGCTCATAGTAATGGCTGGAATGGAATAAATTGAGTGGTATCAAACACCTGGTTTTCCATGTGTTTTTATATCATTCCATCCATTATTATGAGTTATCCTCCATTCACCAGCCTCCTCTGGTTGAGTGAGGTAGTCACTGCCATGCTATTACACCCATTGTGAGTTAAGTTATATTATTGAGTCTGAAGATCCTAACCCAGAAGTGGGTTACCATTTTTATTGTTTTCTATGCGCACACACACACATACACACACACACACACACGTGATTCCATCCAACAGCATCTACCCCACCCATCTGCATTTAACTTTTTTGATTGACACTGATTTTCTTGGTTGTGTAGCTCACATCCTTGCACAGAGCTCTAGTCCACATGTCTTTGCTGTCACATCCATAGTTCCTCCCAAACCAGTCCACTGCATGTATGACGCACAGTTGACGGTCTGGCGTTGAGTCTGTAACCCACCCACCCAATATTCAGTGCAGTCACTGCACAGTACTTTAAATGTATTACCCCTATCCCATTTAATGAAAGGCAGTTGAGATCATATTGTAATATTACCACATCTCAGTGGCTTCCTCTCATCACCTTCATATACTGTTCTGATAAGACCAGATAGGTGGAAGCAATGTGGGGCAAGTGTGCTAAAAGTATTTATTTCACCGGTTTCCTTCATTCAGATCAGTGTAGATGAAGGAAAGGATGCAATGAGAGCCATTGAGATGCTCTTCATACAAACATAAATAGGTTTCACCTTATGAGAGTACACACGTCTCATATCTGTGTGGTGGTGGGGTTCCAAGTGAGAGACATTGATGGTGAACAAGTATTTAATTGTGCTTCATAATGGTCCATATTTCAGGTAGTAGCCAATGAGAAGGACATTGCCCCTAGACACTGATCTAATATAATTTTGGCGTTTTACCCCTAATGAGATTTTGGAATCAGTATTTGGGGCAACCTGATTTCTAAGGCTTTAACTCAATTTGTATTTTTGTGATTCCTTGTGTCCTATCTTCTCACCCTCCTCAAATGTATTTGAGGAGAAGATCCAAGGTCCCACCCACTAGGGCATTCTACCCAGGGACCTACCCATTTCAGTGTATTTTCAGTGACACTTTACAGGTGGTCCTAAATCCCCAGTTAATTTACTCTAGCGCCCCCAAGCGTTCTTTCAATATTTTTTCTTATAGGAGCCAGTCTGCGTCACTTGCAAATCCCCCTTTTCTCTAAAATCATATTGACGTTTGTTAGTACATCAACACTATGTAACTCTTTTGAAGTATATTTTACTTAAGTTATTTACATTTATGTAGAATAAATGAAACCATATTTACGTGTATATCGGTAAAATAAAATGACCAAGGTATGTCTTAACTTATACACAAAGACGTCTACAACCAATATGAGCTTTGAACCAATATACCTTATGTGGAAAGAAATAACGAAACCCTATTGATCATATCAAGATCATACCCATGCGCTCGTTACTGGTGTCTTGACTGTACGAATTGAGGTGGCAAGGCTTCTCAAACTAATCCTAGTTATATGCTACTTTTATATTCTACTTTATTTATTAAAACAATGTAAACGAGGCTATTCATACTATTCCTTCCAGAAGTCTGTTGAAAGTAGCCTAATTTCTGCCCCGCGTCAGAGGCGAGTACTTTTGAGCTATGCGCGTGTAATAGCCTAATAACGGTGCTCTGAGCTACAATATTCTCTGCTCTGTTCCTCTCTCTTCATGCGGCCAATCAATGAATGGATGTGTGTTACTTGCTGGCTCTCACAGGGACCAACCCGGTTGCCTCACCGTTGATCAATTCTCTTCAGGCGCTGCACAGATGCAGTGATCTTCTCATATTGAGATGAGTTTCTTGAACGCTCCACTCTTGATCTTGGGCGTAATTTGACCAAATGTAGGAATTGAGCATACCTATGTTAAATGGATTCAGGTCATTTTCATGGATAGTTGGTTTTAGATTAATGCTGTGAAGTTAGTCTCGTGTACCTGAAAGTGATCTATCCGAATGTTAAGTACTGATTAGTGGGCGCCACTGAGGTATATAAATGAACGGTGAGCGCGCTTTCATTGTTGACGCTCACCAACGTGCGCGCACTTGCCACCGTCAAGTTTCCGCCCTCTTCCCTTGCTGGCCAATCACTTTTCTTCACCATCTACTTCATTCTTCCGGTATTATGGCCGCTTGCAGTGTAAGGGACAACGAGTGTGAAATGTTATGATTGTGGAAAGTGTTCGGTGAAACCGGTGGATTAAGGATGCTCGTGACCGTGATGTTACGGTTTCCCGTCTGTCGGCCGTCAGTTCGGGCAGTACTTCACTGTCAGAGGCGCTTTAGCAAGGTGTGCAACCTTATTAAACCGTTTTCTGTTATGAAATGTAGCTGTACTGGCCTGCTGAGTACAGTATCATTGGGTTGTGTAGCCAGCCTTCTCCAAATCAGTGGTGTAGCATTGTCCTATGACCGCTCAGGTACATAGGTGTGGGCGTGTCCTCTGACAAACCATTGGATGGATCTATGAATAGCCCTGAGAGTGTTCTGACGGCCAAACAAGACTGCGCTGTAAACTGTCATGTTATTTGTGTCTGTGTGACCACAAGGTTACACATTTTTTTTAGGAGTGTTGGGAGGGGACAGTTCTCAATTAAACTTATTATTGGGTCCTTTCTCTCTGTCTTTGAAATATGCAACTACTAATGTATGTATGATCATAATGCAACTACTAATGTATGTATGATCATAATACCATACGTTTTGTTATGAATGCCATATTGTGCAAATATTTGATTTAAAACGATTACATGGTAATAGTATGATCCCTGTTGTTCATATTGACCCTGTGCTCTCTTCTTTCCTAATTTCTTCCCCCCTGCCTTTTTAGATACAGGCATCCCCTGCTTTGTCTGAGCGCGTGCGGGTCTTTGAGTCTCTCAGAGAGAGACAGGGACAGCAGAGGACAAGCGGCGCCACGAAACAGGCCTTCAGCGTCCAATTGGCTGATGGCAGGACGGTGAATGGCACCACAGGCGTGACCACGCCCTCAATCATCGCTCAGAACGCATGGTTAGCCTCTCAGACATTGTGTGTGTGTTTTTATAATGTATTATTCAGAATCCCAAAAGTCAGGGAAGGGTTATCCCCAGTGCTTGACTTCAATTCAATAGGTGCTGATACTTATTTTGAGTGCCGGTACTGTTTTATATTTAGGTAAAGGAACACTGAAATACTTTTGAGATAATATTTTATAAAAGGTGCAGGAACTCAAGCAGTAGAAATGTTGAGGTGCTGGTACTCTGCTCCATTGAGCTTCTGTCCAATTCAAGCACAGTTTATCCCTCAGAACACGTGCCGTGTTTAGACAGGCAGCCCAATTCTCTTATTTTTCCCACTAATTGGTATTTTGATTCATCAGATCAGGTTGTTTTCAGAGCTGATCTGATTGGTCAAAAAATATCAGAATTGGGCTGCCTGTCTAAATGCAGCCTGAGTAACTCCCTGCAGAATCCTACAGGCCTTTCTCAGTCCCTGGGACACATAGGTGTCCCATCTCTTTGCTTTCAGATTGGAATTAGGTGAAATTGGATAGGTGTAAGCAAACATATTGACATTGTCTCTAACCCTCCAACACTCTGTCTGCAGTGTGAAAGGTGCTCTGGTCTGCAGGGTGAATGGAGAGCTGTGGGAGCTGCTTCGCCCCCTGGAGGCTGACTGTGAACTACAGCTGCTAGGCTTCAACACCACAGAGGGCAAACAGGTACTTACTAAGGACATTCTCATTCATCTAACCCAATAGAATATGATACATGTAGAGGAGGCAGAGGTTGACCTCTTCTCTATCTTATCCCCTCTCGCTCATCTCTTTCATTTTCTCCCTTTCTCCCCCAGGCGGTGTGGAGGACAGGAGTGTGTGTTGTGGGGTGGGTGTTAGAGAGGGTGTTTGGGGTGGATGTGTGCAGAGAGGGCGTGTCAGAGTCCGGCCTCTACTGTGACCACCTCCCGGAGAACAGGTAAGACATTTCCCTCTCTTTGTAATATAATATATGCCATTTTGCAGATGCTTTTATCCAAAGCAACTTAGTCATTACATTTTACCCCACTAACCACACTCCTTTAAGATAGAAAAGCTGCTTTGAAGGAAGGAGGGAAGAAAGGATGCATTTGTTCTCTAACGGAGCTCCTGGGAGGAGCTATCATGTAAATGGGATAGTTCTGTTTTCTTTGTGGTTTTTTTTGGATACATTTGCTAAAATGTCTAAACCTGTTTCTGCTTTGTCATTATGGGTTGTGTGTATAGATTGAAGGGGGGGGGGACTATTGAATCAATTTTAGAATAAGGCTGTAACGTAACAAAATGTGGAAAAAGTTGTGGTTAGAATACTTTCCGAATGCACTGTATACACAGAGAAACAGTACTTACCCCTGGTCTCTCTCCAAGTGCCCTGTCCCTAGCTGAGCTAGAGGAGAGATGTAAGGAGGCCGCTGGCCAGAAGCTTCCTCTCTCCAGACTGGAGCTGAACAGGCAGGAAGTTACAGAGCTCTTCCAGGTCAGAGGTCATTGGCTCTGTTTGTCTGTCATTGGCTGCATCTGCAATGGCATCCTATTTCTTATGTAGTTCCCTATATAGGGAATAGGGTGCCATTTAGGACATTGCCATTGTGGTTGGAAACAGGCATTTGGATCAATACCAGTACTATTTTGGACCTTACCTGCACTAAATGTATTTGGCTTAGAGTGTTTGGTTAGTCGTGTAATGACGCAGGGATAGTATTACATTACATTACTGAATTAGGTGAAGTATGTATGAAGTTGGTACAGAATGAGACATTTGATGGCATTACGGTTATGGCCCACAGTATTCTAGAATGTAGGTGTGTTGCTTTGCTCCCACCTGTAGCAGCTTGTGGAATTGACTGTTTTCATGTGTTGTCTTTAACCTCTGTAATGGTCATCTAGGAATGTCTGTAATTCAAGGGGTGTGGCTGTGATACACTAGTGTGTACGTGTACTAACTGACTGTGTTCTGTCATCTAGGACAATGCTCTGAGACTCCAGTTGATTGAAGAACAGATGAGTGGTCCTACTGTCACAGTCTACAGGTTTGTTGCTCAACATCTCACAGCCTGATACAACACACCACATGGTAATGCTACAGTCATGGTCTGTTTTTAAGGAGAAATGACTGTATACTAGGATGATATGTCCATCTCTTCCTGTTCCGTGTGTGGGTCAGGTGTGGAGACAGCATAGGAGTCTGCAATGGTCCTCTCCTCCCTAACACTGGTCTCCTCAAGGTCTTCAAGATGCTGCAGGTATGTGTGTGTGTGTCAACCTGCCTGCATATCAGTTCAGTAAGGAATATACAGTTCTTGTCTTCTTCTCATGACTTCTAAACTACACTGGATGTAAAACTTGAATGTACAGGATAAAAAAACAACAGTAAAATGAGTTTCCATCGCGTCTTCATTTCTACTGATGGTTTTGTCACAAACCATGTTCAGTTATGTAGCGAATGTTCCCACTGGTCCGGGCATGTGTGTTGTAGCCAACAGCTGGCACATAGTGTGGGTATAGCCTACATGATGAGATTATTATGGACAAAAGAGCGAGATTATTTTTATTTGTCAAAAGGCAGCCAAGCATCAGACCCTTGATACAGTATTTGGAAAGGAGCATTAAGCTCACCACCTTGCCTTTTCACCACCCTGACGTTCATAATAACTTATTTCATATGTACTCTAATAAACTGCATGCTTTCCTGACGTGTCGTAGTGGGAGGACCACACAGACCTGTCATCGCGTGACTCCAAGTTTACTTCGATATGATGGTTATTTATATAAATATTTTTGCATAAAAGCATTTCCACCGCCATTTTAATTTTACACACAAAAAGATCTCATCTTGTCTAGCATGTTTTGTCTACATTTGTAAAGTTTGCTGTTTCCATCCAGCCTGGCATTACTTAAATTTTTTTTTTTTTATCCAACATGTACTTTACTTGCATTAAAAAGGCTGGATGGAAACCTGGTTACTGTTTAACTCATAACATGGGCTGTGACATTACCATGCAATATTGCCATTAACTCTGACCTCTTCCTGATACTAATGTGTACTGGGGCTGCACAGGTCACACTGGAAATTCCTTACTGACAGTCACTAGCCAGTTAAATGACGCACTGGAGACTAACAGGAGACTAACAAGTCAGAACAGCATGTCACATGGAAGACAAGCGAAACAAAACGCTGCTTGTTTTTTTCCTAGAACCATTAGAACTGTAGCTTGGTAGCCCGTGATGCCAACAATGACCTATTTGCTGGTGCTGAGCAATTAGTGCTTGAGGTCTGTTCAGTTTCGGTTTGATGATCTGGTTTATCTCTACAGCAACTGCACATTGAGCTCACAGAAAAAATTATGAACTAAATCAAATTCAAATAATTGAACTGACGTTGGTCAAGTAGTTGATCTAAAAACCAACATTTTGGTTAATCGCTCAGCACTACTGTTTGCTTTCAAAGTGGAATTGCCATACTGGTATTGTACTGGTCAGAATGGAATTTCCACTTTCCACGCTGGGAGAGCAATAGCCACAGGATGTTGTGATTGTCAGTGACCAATTTCCAGCCCCACCAAGTCAAATCCTGTCAATCTGTATTGTCCCAAGGGGAAAATGGAACAAAGATGTATATATATATATATCCCAGCCATCTTTGTTCCATTTTCCCCCATTTTCTAAAACTTTTGACCGGTAGGTAGTAAGTATGTGTATATATATATATATATTACTCACTACCTACCGGTCAAAAGTTTTAGAACACATACTCATTCAAGTGTTTTTCTTTATTTTTACTATTTTCTACATTGTAGAATAATAGTGAAGACATTAAAACTATGAAATAACACATATGTAATCATGTAGTAACCAAAAAAGTGTTAAACAAATCAAAATATATTCTATGTTTGAGATTCTTCAAAGTAGCCACCCTTTGCCTTGATGGCAGCTTTGCACAGCTTTGCACACTCTTGGCATTATCTCAACCAGCTTCATGAGGTAGTCACCTGGAATGCATTTTAATTAGTGCAGTCGCAAAAAACATCAAGCTCTATGATGAAACTGGCACTCATGAGGACCGCCACAGGAATGGAAGACCCAGAGTTACCTCTGCTGCAGAGGATAAGTTCATTAGAGTTAACTGCACATTAGATTGCAGCCCAAATAAATGCTTTGTGAAGTTCAAGTAACAGACACATCTCAACATCAACTGTTCAGAGGAGACTGCGTGAATCAGGCATTCATGGTCACATTGCTGCAAAGAAACCACTACTAAAGGACACCGATAAGAAGAAGAGATTTGCTTGGGTCAAGAAACACGAGCAATGGACATGAGGCTGGTGGAAATCTGTCATTTGGTCTAATGAGTTCAAATTTGAGATTTTTGGTTCCAACCGCCGTGTCTTTGTGAGACGCAGACTAGGTAAACGGATGATCTCCGCATGTGTGGTTCCCACCTTGATGCATGGAGGAGGAGGTGTGATGATGTGGGAGTGCTTTGCTGGTGATAGTGTCTGTGATTTATTTAGAAGGCACACTTAACCAGCATGGCTACCACCGCATTCTGCAGCAATACGCCAGCCCACCTGGTTTGGGCTTAGTGGGACTATGACCCAAAACACACCTCCAGGCTGTGTAAGGGCTATTTGACCAAGAAGGAGAGTGATGGAGTGCTGCATCAGATGACCTGGCCTTCACAATCACCCGACCTCAACCCAATTGAGATGGTTTGGGATGAGTTGGACCACAGATTGAAGAAAAAGCATCCAACAAGTGCTCAGCATATGTGGGAACTCCTTCAAGACTGTTGGTGAAGCTGGTTGAGAGAATGCCAAGTATGTGCAACGCTGTCATCAAGGCAAAGGGTGGCTAATTTGAAGAATCTAAAATCTAGAATATATTCAGATTTGTTTAACACTTTATTTTGGTTAGTACATGATTCCATTTGTTATTTCATTGTTGTGATGTCTTCACTATTATTCTTCAATGTAGACAATAGTACTAATAAAGAAAACTCCTTGAATGAGTAGGTGTGTCAACTCTTGACTGGGGCTATATATATTGGACACCTACTCATTCAAGGGGTTTTCTTTATTTTTACTATATATACTGAACAAAAACATAAACGCAACAATTTCAAAGATTTTACTGAGTTACAGTTCATATAAGGAAATCATTCAATTGAAATAAAACCATCAGACCCTAATCTATGGTTTTCACATGACTGGGAAAACAGATATGCATCTGTTGGTCACAGATGCCTTAAACTACAATTTGCCTCATGCAGTGCGACACATCTGCTTCGCATAGAGTTGATCTCGTCACGATATCTCTGTGCATTAAAATTGCCATCGATAAAATGCAGTTGTGTTAATTGTCCATCCGTAGCTTATGCCTGCCCAAACCATAACCCCACCGTCACCATGGGGCACTCTGGTCACATTGACATCAGCAAACCACTCGCCCTCCTGACACCATACATGTGGTCTGCGGTTGTGAGACTGGTCGGACTTACTGCCAAATTCTCTTAAACAACGGCTTATGGTAAAGATATTAACATGACATTTTCTGGCAACAGCTCTGGTGGACATTCCTGCAGTCAGCATGTCAGTTGCACGCTCCCTATAAAACTTGAGATATCTGTGGCATTGTGTTGTGCGACACAACGCACATTTTAGAGTGGCCTTTTATTGACCACAGCACAAGGTGCACCGGTGTAATGATCATTCTGTTTAATCAACTTCTTGATATGCCACACCTGTCAGGTGGATGGATTATCTTGGCAAAGGAGAAATGCTCACTAACAGGGATGTAAACAAATTTGTTCACAAAAATGGAGAGAAATAAGCTTTTTGTGCGTATGGAACAGTTATGGGATCTTTTATTTCAGCTCATGAAACATGGGACCAACACTTTACATGTTGCCTTTTATATTTTGGTTCAGTATATTTCTCTTTTCTGCTACTCTCTCTCTTTCTCTGTCACACTCTGTCTTGTCTGTCCCCCCTCTTTCTGTTCAGGTGTCTCCCGTAACGTTGACTAATCCTGTTGGCACGTCAGGCGTGATGCGTGTGATGGGTGTGGCCTTCCCAGGAGAGAGGGAGAGGGAGGAGTGGGAGAGGGAACAGGAGGAGACACGGAAGAGAGACCACAGACGCATCGGCAAGGTGAGGTGGACGGGGAGCGGGAAGAAAAAAGATCTAGGCCCAATAAGCATAGATATATAAACAACTGGAGACAGGTTGTCATTGGTACCACAGCGCTACTGTAGCTAGCGGAGTAGTGTAGAAACTATTGCTAACAAACTAACCTATTTTAGCAGGCTAGCTTAGCATCTTGGCTAACTGAGAGGCAAGTGCGACGGTGTCTCAAATGGAGCGTATACTGATATGGGGGAGGTGTGTTTTGCCTCCAGGACCAGGAGCTGTTCTTCTTTAATGACGTCAGTCCTGGAAGCTGCTTCTTCCTGCCTAAAGGAGCTCACATCTACAACACACTCGCTGACTTTATCAAGGTAACACACGCGCACACAGACGCATCACAATTGTTGTGCTTGAAATATTATTTATTTTTATTGATATAAAATAGACTAACTTACACACAAATGTACTATATTTACCAATTCTATCTTACTAGCTACTGCTTCTACAAAATAGATCAGATATTCACAGGAAGCCTATCTCTGCTGCCAACTCCAACACCTCTGGAATGGCTTGTAGTTTCCCCATCAGAAAAATGCCACTGGTCTCCTGGTCCCAGTCTGTATTTCATCTATGGGATAGTGTTAAATGCATAGAAATAGAATGGTCAAACCATAAACTTGAATTAGGAGTCCAGTTCTATTCATTATATTTCTATGCATTAAACACTTTCTGACAGGCCAAATCCAGAACTGGGCCCTGAGCTCACACGCTGCTCGTAAAACCCCCTCCTAAATCTCCTGTAGAACTCCACCTTGCGCTTCAGCTCCATGTGCTTGTGAAACAGATGTATTTTCTCCTGCTCAGGCAGGTGCTGGTTGTGATGCCAGCAGCTAGCCATGTTTAGGGGCTTCCAGTGCCACTCACACTGCAAGATCTCTGAGAAACTCGGTCAGGACCAGACCTAAATTCACACAAAACCAGTTCTATATGTACCCAAATGCATGCTAACCAAGGAATGTTGAGTACACCAAACTCAACAATGAACCAAATCTTTGTGAGAATACACCATGATTCGAACCATTGATAATGGGATTTGAAGGTCTTGCAGGAAGATACTGATGTCTCGGTGCCATCCATGTTACAGACTGGTGAAATCGTTGATGTAGAAGCTCATTTTTGAAAACTTGATGGCAGAAACCAGAGTGAAACAGTATCTAGAGAGTTGGGCCAATGCGGTCTCTGTCTGAACGTTCCGAGAGCACCACTTTCTCCTCTATAGCCGTTGCTACGTGATAATTGACACTTCCACATTATGCTGTTTAATTCTGATCGTTTTCAAAACCGATGAAGATCCA
Source organism: Oncorhynchus nerka (assembly GCF_034236695.1). Lineage (NCBI taxonomy): Eukaryota > Metazoa > Chordata > Actinopteri > Salmoniformes > Salmonidae > Oncorhynchus > Oncorhynchus nerka. The sequence goes on from NC_088398.1 coordinate 3,774,369, forward strand.
ATTTGTTGACACAAACACAATACCGACTTGAATACACATTATCCCAAATGCTAATCAGTAAAAATGTATTTTAAATTCACTGCACTGTTTTCTTTGTTGACAGCGGGTCACTTCATAGGGAACTGTCAAAAGAGACATTCGTACTGTTACATCACCATCATGTCAAGAATAAGGTGCTAGCTAGCATGTCAGCTGTTCTAAAGCCTGGCAGAAATATCTTCATATATGGCTCTGGCAGAAACAAGTCCCTCGTCTAGTCTTGGTGTTGATACCACCAAAACAGTTCCATATCAACATGTGTGCCTATCAATCAAACATTCTAAAGTTGCTTTTTTCAATTGTGAGATCATCATATTCAAATGTAAGTATTCTTATGAATAGAATGACCACGGCAAGGAAAGGGAACAACTTTCAAATCAACACTGTTACTCTTATCAGCCAAACGTTCCAAATTCAAACATTCTACCAACTTTGCTTTGGTTGACTTAGGGTGCATTAGTTAATTCACTCTGGCAATCTACTCTCGTCTGAGTGTGCCAGAGTGCAGAATAACTGATGAATTAACGAACGCGCAACCCCCATTGACTATGACCGGTGTCAGAAAACGTTGTCAAATAAAAGTAATTTAATTGTTGCAAGCAGCACAGTTAGTCACCAACACTCTGGATAACATGCAGACAGCCTAACCAACTCTGCTAGGGTGAGTAAAATGGTCAGTGAGGTGTTCTCTCATTTGTGTCTGGAAGTAGTTAGCAAGTTAGCCAACTTTAGCCAGTTGGGTGATTAACTGCCGTTGTGAGGTCAGAACGCTCGATCAACCATACTCCTCGGTCAGGGCGTCCAGTGTGTGCTCTGAAAGCTCCTAGAGCGGAAAACTCTGAATTTGTGAATGGAGAATCTGACAACACTCTGAATTGACGAATGCCCAGAGCGCTCTATGAGCACACTATGGAAATCCAGAGTGAATTTATTAGGGATAGGGGGCAGCATTTTCACTTTGGATGAATTGCGTGCCCATAGTGAACTGCATCCTACTCTGTCCTAGATGCTAATATATGCATATTATTATTACTATTGGATAGAAAACACTCTGAAGTTTCTAAAACTGTTTGAATTATGTCTGTGAGTATAACAGAACTCATAGGGCAGGCAATCTTCCAAACAGGAAGTGGAAATTCTGAAGGCTGGTCGAATTTGAAGTCATCGCCTATTCACATCCAAACAAGATATGGATCTGTTCGCACTTCCTACGCCTTCTGCTAAATGTCCTCATTCAGTAGAATGTGGAATGAAGCCTCTAGTGTGAATTTTGACTGAACGGGAGGGGAATGATTCACTGGCCTGGCAGAATGCCATTTCCTCGTTGCACAATTCTCTGTTGATATCGCATGAGTTCCATGACTGTAGACAAAAACGAATGCTCCGGTTGGAACGTTATTGGATATATATGAAAAGAACATCCTAAAGATTGATTCTATACTTAGTTTGACCAGTTTATTCGACCTGGAATATATCTTTTTGAAGTTTTTGTCCGAGTTCGCCTGGACCAGCGCCAGCTTTTGGGCATGTGAGCTAAACGTGGTAGCGAAAGCAGCTAATTGAACACTAGTAATGGACATTATGGAACAAAACAACCATTTATTGTGGAACTAGGACTCCTTGCACTACATTCTGATGAAAGATCACCAAAGTTGAGGGAATATTTATGATGTTATTTCGTATTTCTGTTGACTCCAACATGGCGGAGAAATATATTTACTTCTGAGCTCCGTCTCAGATTATTGCATGGTATGCTTTTTTCGTAATGTTAAAAAAAAATCTGACACAGCGGTTGCATTAAGAACTAGTGTATCTTTAATTATATGTAAAACATGTATCTTTCGTCAGAGTTTATGATGAGTATTTCTGTTATCTGACAGCTCTCTGAATTTCTCCTTATATTTTGGAGGCATTTCTGAACATGGCGTCAATGTAAACCGATATTTTTGGATATATATATGCATATTATCGAACAAAACATAAATGTATTGTGTAACATGATGTCATATGATTGTCATCTGATGAAGATTTATCAAAGGTTAGTGATTAATTGTATCTATAATTCTGCGTTTGTGACTATCTTTGGCTGGGAAAAATGGCTGTTTTTTGGGGGGGGGGGTTTGGTGATCTAACATAAATATATGTATTTTCGCTGTAAAACATTAAAAAAATCGGACATGATGGGTAGATTAACAAGATGTTTATCTTTCATTTGCTGTACTGGATTTCAAAAAAATATTTTTAATATCCCGTGCCACCTTTCCAGCGGAATGTTGGGGGGGGGGGTTCCGTTAACCTGTCTAGGACACACGTTCTGTTAACACCCCTGGTATTTTTTATGATTTTAGAATAGAATGGCCACAACAATCAGCGAAGTACGCTTCCGTGTGCACACACGCACACAGCCGCTCATTCAGACATCTTTACCCTGACGGTAACCTCAGGACACTCCTGTTGTAGTCAGGAAATCACTGCAATTACTACACTGTGACTGTCAGTTTTCCAAATAACCCTGGATGACACACGCACAGAGAATAAATATGTCTGTAATAATTAAGATGTTACATCCCTCTGTTCCTCCCTTCCTTCTCTCCACCCCCCCCAGACTGAGTACAGGAGGCGTGGCTTCCATGAGGTTGTGACCCCTACTCTATACAGCACTGCACTGTGGGAGCGTTCGGGTCACTGGGAACACTACAGTGAAAACATGTTTACTGTGACCGGTGACACACACACCTATGCACTCAAACCCATGAACTGTCCTGCACACTGGTGAGAACACACACACCCCTACATTCTGTCTTACTCTGCCCCACACACTGTTCAGGACTTCTCAATAACAGCTCTCTCTGTTCCAGTCTGATGTTTGAGCAGCGTGTAAGGTCATGGAGGGAGCTCCCGTTGCGTTGGGCCGATTTCGGGGCACTGCATCGGAACGAGCTGTCCGGCGCTCTGGGTGGTCTCACACGGGTCCGCAGGTTCTGCCAGGACGACGCACACATCTTCTGCACTCCTGAGCAGGTACACACACAATTCCTGTCATTTGAACCTTTTTGGATATTTGTCTCACATTTTCCACCCTGGAATTCCTAGGACAGTAGACAGTGGGAGAAAGTGTGATTGTATCCCTGACTCTCCCAATGATTCCCTTATCCCATTAAACCACACACACACTTGCGCTTATACACACACTGATTCACATGATATTGTGAGGTTTGTTTTCCACTTTAGCTAATCCAATCACTGGAACAGTCAATAAATCAACTGTTCCTCCTCACTCATCTCTAAGTTAACCCTTAACCCCAAAAGCCCTGGACTCTCCAGTTTCACATCTGTTTATTTATACTGTCTTACAATATTGCATTTACATGATCTATTCTGTCTCCATCACGCTGTCCTCCTTTTCTGGCTGTACTCCTGCCCCCCCAATCCCTTCCTGTACCCCCCCCACACACTCTCTCTCTGTCAGTTGGAGGAGGAGATCATAGCGTGTTTGGACTTTGTGAGGAGTGTGTATCGAGTTTTTGGATTCTCCTTCCACTGTCTCCTCTCCACCCGACCTACACCCTGCCTGGGGGAGCCTGCACTGTGGGACCATGCTGAGCAGGTACACACACACACACACACACACACACAACATACAGACAGATGTACACGCACAGAGCCAGCTGTGTAAATGTGTGTTTACTGTCCCACAAGTGATGTCTATAAATCCCAGCACATAGCCTCTATTGTAATCATAATGATGGACACTTACAGTGGGGCAAAAAAGTATTCAGTCAGCCACCAATTGTGCAAGTTCTCCCACTTAAAAAGATGAGGCCTGTAATGTTCATCATAGGTACACTTCAACTATGACAGACAATGGACATGTACTGGCTTAAGCAGGGGGACACGTCTGGCACTGCAGGATTTGAGTCCCTGGCAGCGTAGTGTGTTACTGATGGTAGGCTTTGTTACTTTGGTCCCAGCTCTCTGCAGGTCATTCACTAGGTCCCCCCGTGTGGTTCTGGGATTTTTGCTCACCGTTTTTGTGATCATTTTGACCCCACGGGGTGAGATCTTGCGTGGAGCCCTAGATCGAGGGAGATTATCAGTGGTCTTGTATGTCTTCCATTTCCTAATAATTGCTCCCACAGTTGATTTCTTCAAACCAAGCTGCTTACCTATTGCAGATTCAGTCTTCCCAGCCTGGTGCAGGTCTACAATTTTGTTTCTGGTGTCCTTTGACAGCTCTTTGGTCTTGGACATAGTGGAGTTTGGAGTGTGACTGTTTGAGGTTGTTGACAGGTGTCTTTTATACTGATAACAAGTTCAAACAGGTGCCATTAATACAGGTAACGAGTGGAGGACAGAGGAGCCTCTTAAAGAAGAAGTTACAGGTCTGTGAGAGCCAGAAATCTTGCTTGTTTGTAGGTGACCAAATACTTATTTTCCACCATAATTTGCAAATAAATTCATAAAAAATCCTACAATGTGATTTTCTGGATTTTTTTCTCATTTTGTCTGTCATAGTTGAAGTGTACCTATGATGAAAATTACAGGCCTCATCTTTTTAAGTGGGAGAACTTGCACAATTGGTGGCTGACTAAATACTTTTTTGCCCCACTATATCCAATCAGTGTTGATATATGGCCATGTGGATGTAACGAACTCAAAACCCTGTCTGTTCTGTGGCTGCTGTTTATGCTCCCTGCCTCTTCCTCTGTGGAGTAAAGCTCAGGAAATTAACACAGAGAGGAGAAACTCAATGAAGAAATGAGATCCTTTCTTTCCATTTCTCTTTCCCACTTTCTTTCCCTCTTTCACTCCCCCCCACTCTCCTCTCTCTCTACCTCTCGCTACCTCTTTCTCTCTGAGCAGCAGTTGGAGAGGAGTCTGCAGCAGTTTGGAGAGCGCTGGCAGTTCAACCCAGGAGATGGAGCGTTCTACGGGCCAAAGGTCAGTTACACAAGACCCTTCTGTCTGAACGTTTTGTAACGCTGCAACCCGCCCTGAACAGAGTCATGTTATTAACACTCACACACTCCCACATCTTCCTATTGTCCTAGATTGACATCCAGATCAAGGACGCCATTGGTCGACAGCACCAGTGTGCCACCATCCAATTGGACTTCCAGTTACCAATCAGATTTGACCTGCAGTATGTGGGGTGAGTCACTCATCTATGTCAGTTCAACCTTTGTGTTCTGGGATGTTCCCTGATGCAGCTTCTGCTCTTATTTAACTAATGGTAGATTTAATTGGGTTGCACATGGCTGGCAACGTTATTAGACTGAGTGAATTTAAAGCTAGAATCCTAAATTGTTGCATCCATTTTTGGACTTAATTTTGGACTTAATTTATCATTTATAATTTTATAAAATATATATATTATATAATAATCTCTGCAAAAAAAGAAACATCCCTTTTTCAGGATCCTGTCTGTCAAAGATAATTAGTAAAAATCAGAATAACTTCACAGATCTTCATTGTAAAGGGTTTAACCTCTTATAGCTACCCCACCCCCCCTAAATGTGAATTGAATGTAGGAGAATATAACACATAATAACGTTGTTTCTTTTTATTGTTGTATCATCATCTTTAAAATGAACAAGATAAAACAAACATTCAGATAGGATGATGTGGACAATTTCAGTGAAAAATATAAGAGGGCAACAGTACTTGTGCAAAGTTTCAGAAGGATAACTTCCAAAATGAGTGTGCTACATGACATTTATCATGAAGTCACCCAGGTGTCCCACACAAGTAGCCCAAATGTACCCAAGTGGCCAAATTGGTGAAGGTAAACATTTTGAAACAAATAACTATATACAAAATGCCCCCCCCCCCCCCCCCCAAATGGGGAAAGAGATATGAAGAAAAAAATATATACATTTACAATATAACATGGGTAACTATTTACACACTTTCAATATTTGGAAGACCCTCAGTCCTCTATCAAATCAAATGTATTTATATAGCCCTTCATACATCAGCTAATATCTCAGAAACCCAGCCTAAAATCCAAAACAGCAAGCAATGCAGGTGTAGAAGCACGGTGGCTAGGAAAAAATCCCTAGAAAGGCCAAAACCTAGGAAGAAACCTAGAGAGGAACCAGGCTATGAGGGGTGGCCAGTCCTCTTCTGGCTGTGCCGGGTGGAGATTATAACAGAACATGGCAGAGATTTTCAAACGTTCATAGATGACCAACAGGGTCAAATAATAATAATCACAGTAGTTGTAGAGGGTGCAACAAGTCAGCACCTCTAGAGTAAATATGAACAGTTTAGGGTTCCATAGCCACAGGCAGAACAGTTGAAACTGGAACAGCAGCAAGGCCAGGTGGACTGGGGACAGCAAGGAGTCATCATGCCAGATAGTCCTGACGCATGGTCCTAGGGCTCAGGTCCTCAGAGAGAGAGAAAGAGATAATTAGAGAGAGCATACTTAAATTCACACAGGACACCGGATAAGACAGAAGAAGTACTCCAGATATAACAAACTGACCCTAGCCCCCCGACGCATAAACTACTGTAGCATAAATACTGGAGGCTGAGACAGGAGGGGTCAGGGGACACTGTGGCCCAATCCGATGAGACCCCCGGACAGGGCCAAACAGGAAGGATATAACATCACCCACTTCGCCAAAGCTCTACACAATATTGTGCTGCTGAGGTATAATAAACAGATATATATGAGTACAGGGAACATAAGGTTGAATATATTATTATAGACCTGCTACATCTACTGTCTCTATTATATTATAACAGACCAGCTAGATCTACTGTTTCCATTTCACTTTGGCCATTGTTGTGGGCCTGCCCTCCCCTCAACAGCCTCAAATAGGCTATTTAATTTAACAAATAATATTTTATATTATTAATTTCAAACAACTGCATTAGCATGAGAAGAACTTACCAGTCCAAAACGGTGACATTGTTCCTTTTCTGCAGGCACGTTACAGATTATACACAGGAACTGTCCTCTCCCTTCAAAAAATATTCCCGAATATTCCTCTACTTGGGAATCGCTAAATGAATCGTCCTACAACAATCTGTCTCACTTTTCCGATCAATTTCTTCTAAAATAGTGTGTACATCTCTATATCTAGACTTAGATTTAGCTTTCCCTGACTTAGTCGCCATACTGATTGATATATAAACAGCTGAATCTGCTCGTTTACCAAAACAACGCTGTGCGTAAAATGCGTAGCTCCTTCCGGACTAAAACTTCAATAGCGAATGACTCTCTTTACGCCTGAGTTTACGACATGGGTTGGTCTTCCAACACACAACCATTGCATATTGCCGCTTACCTCAGCTCATTGGCTATTTACCGAGCTAGATTTCAAGACGTTCAGTGGTCATTGGGTTAAAATACAGTCAGTCAACGAGACAGTGGTCATATAATTGGTGCACAATGAGCTCGTCACTTGTTGTCTTCCAATCGTTTTTTTCGGGTCAATACGTTCCGCAAAATGACCCATCAAGTTTGGTTGTGTTACAAACAAACAGTTGATTGCAAGGAAACCAAACATGACTGGATAAAGTCAGGTATAGTCTGTGTATTTACGTCGGATGTTTCGTCGAAAATTGAATGACACGAAATTCAACGAGATAAGCGTTCACAAAATGTTTTGCGTTAGGCTATAAAAAATGGATTTAACCGAACAAAAGACCATTCATTGTGTAACAATGAGCCTTTGGATTGCAAACAGAGCAAGATCTTAAAGGTAAACGATTTATTTCAATGCGATCTGTGATTTTGTTACGCAAGTGCTGGTTGAACAAGTAGTTTGATATGGGGGTCTGTGCTCAGATAATCACAGCGTATTCTTTTGCAATAAATACATTTTAAAATCAGACAACGCAGTTGGATTAGCAAGATTCTAGGCTTTTGAAGCATTTGAGACACTTGTATTTTCAGGAATGTTTAATATGACTATTTGTGGCAAACACCGTATGTTGTCGAATTCAAACCCGGATCTGGTATGGGTGGTTCAGAGAGGTTAAACACTTTCCCATGCTTTTTAAATAAACCGTAAACAATTAATGAACATGCACCTGTGGAACGGTCAATAAGACACTAACAGCTTACAGGCGGTAAGCAATTAAGGTCACAGTTATGAAAACTTAGCACACTAAAGAGGCCTTGCTACTGACTCTGAAAAACCCCAAAAGAAAGCTGCCCAGGGTCCCTGCTCATCTGTGTGAATGTGCCTTAGGCATTCTGCAAGGAGGCATGACTGCAGATGTGGCCAGGGCAATAAATTGCAATGTCCGTACTGTGAGACGCCTAAGACAGTGCTACAGGGAGACAGGACGGACAGCTGTTAGTCCTTGCGGTGGCAGACCACGTGTAACAACACCTGCACAGGATCAGTACATCTGAACATCACACCTGCGGGACAGGTACAGGATGGCAACAACAACTGCCCAAGTTACACCAGGAGTGCACAATCCCTCCATCAGTGCTCAGACTGTCCGCAATAGGCTGAGAGAGGCTGGACTGAGGGCTTGTAGGCCTGTTGTAAGGCAGGTCCTCAACAGACAACACCGGCAACAACACCGCCTTTGGGCACAAACCCACTGTTGCTGGACCAGACAGGACTGGCAAAAAGTGCTCTTCACTGACGAGTTGCGGTTTTGTCTCACCAGGGGTGATGGTCGGATTCGCGACTAGGGCCATTCCCCCCCAGAAATGTCTGGGAACTTGCAGGTGCCTTTGTGTAGGAGTGGGGTAACATCTCACAGCAAGAACTGGCAAATCTGGTACAGTCCATGAGGAGGAGATGCACTGCAGATGCACCTTTGTTCAGGGACACATTATTCCATTTCTGTTACTCACATGTCTGTGGAACTTGTTCAGTTTGTCTCAGTTGTTGAATCTTATGTTCATACAAATATGTACACATGTTAAGTTTGCTGAAAATAAACGCAGTTGACAGTGAGAGGACGTTTCTTTTTTTGCCGAGTGTTTCTACGTACAGTGGGGAGAACAAGTATTTGATACACTGCCGATTTAGCAGGTTTTCCTACTTACAAAGTATGTAGAGGTCTAATCTTTATCATAGGTACACTTCAACTGTGAGAGACAGAATCTAAAACAAAAATCCATTGAATGATGTCTGTGAGTATAACAGAACTCGTATGGCAGGCAAAAACCTGAGAAGAAATCCAAACCGGAAGTGGGAAATCTGAGGTTGGTCGATTTTCAACCCAGCCCCTATTGAATACACAGTGGGATATTGGTTATGTTGCACTTCTAAGGCTTCCACTAGATGTCAACTGTCTTTAGAAACGTATTTAAGGATTCTACTGTGAAGTGGGGGCTCATAAGGGCTGTTTGAGCCAGGTGTCTGGCAGATTGCCACATGCTCTGAGGCACGGTCACGAGAGAGTTAGCTCTCGTTCCATTGCTTTTCTACAGACATAGGAATTCTCCGGTTGGAATATTATTGAAGTTTTATGTTAACATCCTAAAGATTGATTCCATACATCGTTTGACATGTTTCTACGGACAGTAACGGAACTTTTTGACATTTCGTCTGCAACTAGGGAATGCGCTTCATGACTTTGGATTTGTTTACCAAACGTGCTAACAAAGTAGCTCTTTGGACATAAATGATGTACATTATCGAACTAAATCAAACATTTAATGTGGAACTGGGATTCCTTGGAGTGCATTCTGATGAAGGTCATCAAAGGAAAGTAAATATTTATAATGCTATTTATGACTAATGTTGACTACCCAATATGGCGGATATCTTTTTGGCTGCTTTGTTGTCTGAAAGCTGTACTCAGAATACTGCATGGTTTGCTTTTTCCGTAAAGTTAGAAAAAAATCTGACACAGCAGTTGCATTAAGGAGAAGTGTATCTATATTTCCATGTCTAACAATTGTATTTTCATCGACATTTATAATGAGTATTTCTGTAAAATGATGTGGCTCTCTGCAATATCACCGGATGTTTTTGGAACTAGTGAATGTAACGCGCCAATGTATACTGAATTAAAAAAAATATATAAATATGCACTTTATCGAACAAAACATATATATGTATTGTGTAACATGAAGTCCTATGAGTCATCTGATGAAGATCATCAAAGGTTAGTGATTAATTGTATCTTTTTGTGACTCCTCTCTTTGGCTGGAAAAATGGCTGAATTCTTCTGTGACCTTAGCGGTGACCTAACATAATCATTTGTGGTGCTTTCGCTGTAAAGCCTATTTGAAATCGGACACCGGTGAGATTAACAACAAGATTACCTTTAAAACGGTATAAAATACATACATGTATGTTTGAGGAATTGTAATTCTGAGATTTCTGTTTGAATCTGGCGCCCTGCACTTTCACTGGCTGTTGTCATATCAATCCCGTTAACGGGATTGCAGCCCTAAGAAGTTGTTTAACAAACTATAGTTCTGGCATGTCGGTTAGGACATCTACTTTGTGCACGACACAAGTCATTTTTCCAACAATTGTTTACAGATAGATTATTTCACTTATAATTCACTGTATCCATTGGGACAGACGTTTACATACATTAAGTTGACTGTGCCTTTAAACAGCTTGGAAAATTCCAGAAAATGATGGCATGGCTTTAGAAGCTTCTGATTGAAATCATTTGAGTCAATTGGAGGTGCACCTGTGGATATATTTCAAGGCCCACCTTCAAACTCAGTGCCTCATTACTTGACATCATGGGAAAATCAAATGAAATCAGCTAAGAACTCAGAATGTGTTGTTTTTTTTATTTACCTCCACAAGTCTGATTTATCCTTGGGAGCAATTTCCAAATGCCTGAAGGTACCACGTTCATCTGTACATACGCAAGTATAAACACCATGGGACCACACAGCTGTCATACTGCTCAGGAAGGAGGCGAGTTCTGTCTCCTAGAGATGAACATACTTGGTGCGAAAAGTGCAAATCAATCCCAGAACAACAGCAAAGGACCTTGTGAAGATGCTTGAGGAAACGGGTACAAAAGTGTTTATATCCACAGTAAAATTAGTCCTATATCGACAACCTGAAAAGCCGCTCAGCAAGGAAGAAGCCACTGCTCCAAAACCGCCATAAAAAAAAGCCAGACTACGGTTTGCAACTGCACATGGGGACAAATGTCGTACTTTTTGGAGAAATATCCTCTGGTCTGATAAAACAAAAATAGAACTGCTTGGCCATAATGACCATCATTATGTTTTGAGGAATAAGGGAGAGGCTTGCAAGCCGAAGAACACCATTCCAACCTGTGAAGCACGGGATGGCAGCATCATGTTGTGGGGATACTTTGCTGCAGGAGGGACTGGTGCACTTCACAATATAGATGGCATCATGAGGATGGCAAATTATGCGGATATATTGAAGCAACATCTCAAGACATCAGTCAGGAAGTTAAAGCTTGGTCGCAAATGGGTCTTCCAAATGGACAATGACCCCAAGCATACTTCCAACGTTGTGGCAAAATGGCTTAATGACAACAAAGTCAAGGCATTGGAGTGGCCATCACGAAGCTCTGACCTAAATTCTATAGAAAATTTGTGGGCAGAACTGAAAAAGCATGTGCGAGCAAGGAGGCCTACAAACCTGACTCAGTTACACCAGCTCTGTCAGGAGGAATGGGCCAAAATTCACCCAACTTATTGTGGAAAGCTTGTGGAAGGCTACCTGAAACGTTTGACCCAAGTTCAACAATTTAAAGGCAATGCTACCAACTATGAGTGTATGTGAACTTTTGACCCACTGGGAATGTGATGAAAGAAATAAAAGCTGAAAAATTATTCTCTACTATTATTCTGACATTTCACATTTTCTTAAAATAAAGTGGTCATCCTAACTGACCTAAGACAGGGAATTTTTACTTGGATTAAATGTCAGGAATTGTGAAAAATTAGTTTAAATGTATTTGGCTAAGGTGTATGTAAACTTCCAACTTCAACTGTACATACATATACATACACACACACTACCGTTCAAAAGTTTGAGGTCAATTACAAAAACAAGGATATTTCTAAGACAAAATCAGTTTGTCCATAAAATAACAACAAATTGATCAGAAATGGGGTGTAGAGATAGCTAATGTTGTAAATGACTATTGTAGTTGGAAACGGCTCATTTAAAAAATAAATAATGGAATGTCTACATAGGTGTACAGAGGCCCATTATCAGCAACCATCCCTCCTGTGTTCCAATGGCACGTTGTGTTAGCTAATCCAAGTTTATAATTTGAAAAGGCTAATTGATCATTAGAAAACCCTTTTGCAAGTATGTTAGAGCAGCTGAAAACTGTTGTGCAGATTTAAAGAAACAATAAAACTGGCCTTCTTTAGACTAGTTGAGTATCTGGATTATCAGCATTTGTGGGTTCGATTATGGCCAGAAACAAAGAACTTTCTTATTAAAACTCGTCAGTCTATTCATGTTCTGAGAAATGAAGACTGTTCCATGTGAGAAACTGAAGATCTCGTACAACGCTGTGTACTACTCTCTTCACAGTACAGCACAAACTGGCTCTAACCAGAATAGAAAGAGGAGTGGGAGGTCCCGGCGCAAAAGGACAAGTACATTAGTGTCTAGTTTAAGAAACAGACGCCTCACAAGTCCTCAACTGACAGTTTCATTAAATAGTACCTGCAAAACACCAGTCTCAACGTCAGCAGGGAAGAGGAGACTCTGGGATGGTGGCTTTCTAGGCAGAGTTGCGAAGAAAAAGCATGATCTCAGACTAGGCAAAAGAACAGACACTGGACAATGTTTGTAAACAACATAAATAAACACTGTATAGCCTCATAACAAGGTTAAACACGTTGATATCATGGATGGTCAGTCCTTGCATCCATAGCTCTGAATTTCAGTGGTTCTCCAGGCTTATCCCTTCAGAGGTGGGGTGTCTGCTTTGTTATTGTAGCTTTAAGACTGAAGTGATCTCCTCTCCCCTACCCCTTTCTCACCACATCTTTCTCTCTTCCCTCACCCTCTCTCTCCCTTGCTCTCTTTCACCCTATCTCTCGCTCTCAGGGGGGATGGAGAGACCCACAGGCCAGTGATGGTCCACAGAGCTGTTCTGGGATCACTGGAACGCATGATCGCTATATTGGCTGAGAATTTTTCGGGGAAATGGTGAGAAGTGTGTCTGTTTCTATGTCTGTGATTTGATAAATCTAAAATGATACCGCTTTGGTTACCCACATTTCTCTTTCCTTTCGGTCTCTTTCAGGCCTCTGTGGTTGTCTCCAGCGCAGGTCATGATTATTCCTGTAGGGGGAGGTAGTGAGTCGTATGCGCAACAGGTCAGGACTCAAAATATCAGATCTGGGGCCATATGTATCAAGTGTCTCAGAGTAGGAGTGCTAATTTAGGGTCAGTTTTGCATTTTGGATCTCAATTCTTAAGATTACATGGAAAGGAGGAACCTGGTCATAGATCAGCACTCCTGCTCTGAGACACATTATACACATGGCCCTTGTACTGCAGGCTGAATTCAAACCCCCCCTCCATACACTCACACACGCGACCAAACACAACATGACTCAGCACACATCAAAAGCTGTACCCCTCAATGACTCCAGAGGTCGAAGGCTAATCCAACACTACCCATACACGGTTCATCATGACTCTGAAAGGGACTTGATTTGAGGTTAATTTTGTGATCAGGTTTTCATTTATTTAACACATGGGAACCAACAATGAAACAAAGGTAGGTACGTACATGCCACTACTCACATGTCAATATATTCTACAAGTTCCATCTGCCACATGATTAATGAGCCAGCAGCAGGTAAGACCAGACACAGGAGATAACATGGAATATAGACATGTAATGTTTCTGAGGCCTTTATCAGGACACGGCTCCTGTTTCTGTCTTGACTTGTCTTGTAAAAAGCCTGCCAGTCACAACATTGCCAATACATCCTCCTGTATGTAATGCGCATGTAGCCCCAGGGGAGGAGAATCTATCAACACTGCTGATCTGGGGTCTGTCATGATGATACATAGCCAGGTAATACAGCCACAAGTGTCTCGGCCCTCAGGGTGGATTTTAAAAGGTGCCCTCCTATCTGTTATTCTACCGTAGCCTGGTTCCTGTCTCCTCTACCACCACTGTGAGTGATGTGTGTTTTGCTCTTGTTAAGGTGGTCCGACAGTTCCGCGAGGCCGGCTTCATGGCTGACGCGGATGATGACCATGGTGCCACCTTAAATAAGAAAATCCGCTCTGCACAGCTGGCCCAGTACAACTACATATTTGGTAAGAGTGCGTGGGTGAACATGGATTAGATTACTGTAGATTCAAAATAAACTGACACAGCTTGTAAACATATTGATTCAATAATTGTTTATTTCTGTGTGTGTGTGTGTGTGTGTGTGTCCAGTGGTAGGTGAGAAGGAGTGTGTGGGTGGCACGGTGAGTGTAAGGACCAGAGGGGGGAAGCAGCTAGGGAGGAGACCGACAGAGAAGGTCCTGGCATCACTCACACACCTACGAGACACTAGGAGCAACCAGGATGACTTCTAACACACACACCTGTTGTGGATGAAGAATTGCTCACTGTACTTTTGTAATAAAATATAATAACTTAAATGTTTAAACTCTGCTGGGTGTCTTTTGAACACACTTTTTCTGTGTGTGTGTGTGTAACTGTCATTATGGACATGGTCATGTTAATGGGGCTGGTGTGTGTAAGTGTTTCATTGTGTAGCACTGGTTGGAGAGACATCCATTTTAGGAGTCTTATCGGGGTTTTCAGGCAACAGTTGTGATTGGTTGTTAATACTCAAATCGGCTCAGCCCTGTTACGTAAGACTGTCATCACTACCTTTAAATGACTGGAATAGGAAAGGCAGGATACGCAGGGAGCGTGGGGGGATTTGACTAAAATAGGAGAGGGAGCCCTGTGTTTAGTGGAAACAGGAAAGGCAGAACGAAGGTCGGAAGGTTTGAAGTTTTTCCCTCTTTTTAATTGAGAGAGGGAGCGACGGAACGGAAAGGACATGAGTCACAACAGTGACAGAACAGCTAGGAGAGACAGGGAGGGGGGGGGTCACAGATCAAACACGGACTAGACTGGACAAAGAACCTCTTCAACAAAACGGCTATTGGCCAAAGGCGGCGGTTTCGTGTGCTTAGTTCTACGCAAGCACTTCACTGCCGAGACAGAGAGGGAGGCCGAAAGGAGTTGAATTGGGTTCAGGCCAGGGGGCTTTTGGTGTGTATCGGTCCCTAGAGCCAGACACTTAGTGGGTGACCAGACTGAGCATTACCAGAGGAGGAGTGGTTGGACTTGGCCCCACGTTCCAATCACACAGATTAACGGTCAGGCGATTTAAAACAGACCAAAGAATGAGGCTTATATCCAATACGCAGGATAAATGCCTTAAATTCCTTGTCCCCCTCTTGAATGGCTTTCTTTCTCTGAAATGATTAAAGTCAGGGAGTTTGGTGCTGTAAGTGTTCCAGAGTGGTGACATGGACCATTAGTATCAGTGAACATTCCCAAAACCATTAGTTACTGATAACTACAAGCCCATCAGTCGGTCACTCCCCTCCTTACAGTATTCCTTCCCCCGATCTCTCTCGCTCTAATCTCTTTCTCCCTACTCTTTCTCTCACTTTACCCTAGTTGCTTTCATTGAACACACAAAGCAATTGTTCATTTGGCAGTTCGAGTCGCACAGTGTTCATTCTGAAATTATTTTTAGCCAGGGGGTTGAGAGAGAGGTGGGTTGGGGGGCAGAAAGAGGTTGGCCTTTTGACATTAAAGACAATAACAAAGGGAGGTATAGATCACCATCTAGTCCTAGGACTGCCTGTAGGCTATAATGTAACATGTCAATAAGACTATAAGAGGATGAAATGAAATCATTTGTTTAGGGGGTTGTTTATAAATATAGTAGGTAGCCTACAAGTCCAGATGGGTACATAAAAGACCCATTTTGCACACAAATGGCACCCTATTCCAATTGACATGTCCCAAATGGCACCATATTAACCCTGACCTGTCCCAAATGGCACCATATTCCCATTTGACCTGTCCCAAATGGCACCCTATTCCATTTGACCTGGCCCAAATGGCACCCTATTCCATTTGACCTGGCCCAAATGGCACCATATTCCCTTTGACCTGTCCCAAATGGCACACTATTCCCTATGTAGTTCACAGCCCTGTGGGTTCTGGTCTAAAGTAGTACACTATAAAGGGAATAGGGTGCCATATGGAACACAGTCCAGTTTCAAGTCATCCTTTCTGTGGGAAGGGGGCCGGGAGGCAGGGTGACCGTGACCAGAGGAAGTCAAACATGGTGGTATTGTTCTGTTCTGCTGGTATCACTGAGAACCACCAAACACTGATTGGTGGGACGTGGACCTGAAATAGACCCCTGTGCCTGGACTCCCTTTCCCCTCCACCTCCTGTCTGTGTGTGTGTATATATGTTTAACTGTCCTTGTGAGCACCAGAAGTCCTCGCAAGGATAGTAAAACAAGGAAAATGTATTTTGTCGGTCCACATTTTGCTGGCTCCCTGAGGAAAAATACTATTTTAGGTTAGGTTTAGGGTTAGAATTAGGGATAGAAATAAGGTTAATGTTAGATTTAGGGATAGGATTTTGGATGGGAATCAATTCTTTGGGATAGCAATGCAATAGTGTGTGTGTGTGTGTGTGTGAGAGGGAGAGAGAGAGTTTGCTGCCAGGTGGGCTGAGAGTCCAGCCACTGAAAACAATAACAGGAGGTCTGTTGGCCTTTGCAGCAAACAGTGACAACAACCTAGCAGTGTAGAGCCCTCACTCTCTCCTCTCTCTCGCTGGGCGTGTGAGTTGGCTGGTAATGTTTGGATAGGGGCAAGCCAATTAGTGAAGGAAATATGATTATTTCTGACGGGGGTGTGTGGTGGATGGAACACTTAGTTGGAGCGATGTAGCTCACTGTTACACGCTCCAGTTGCCCAGCTTCAGTCCCTTGAAATGAATTCCTTATTAAGAAACAGACTGGGGGAATAAATCCGCTGTAAGGATTCTGCTGGATATACACCAAACCGTGGGCCCACCCGCACTGATCACTAGACACACACACACACACACACATAGAAGCCCCCCCAATATTTCCCAACTTCTGTCCTGATCTGGTCGTTGAGGTTTTCTAAAGTCTTTATTTGATCCAGTCGTCTCTCCCAGTCAGGTGGCCGTCTCTCCCAGTCACGTGGCCGTCTCTCCCAGTCACGTGGCCGTCTCTCCCAGTCAGGTGGCGGTCTCTCCCAGTCAGGTGGCGGTCTCTCCCAGTCAGGTGGCCGTCTCTCCCAGTCAGGTGGCCGTCTCTCCCAGTCAGGTGGCCGTCTCTCCCAGTCAGGTGGCCGTCTCTCCCAGTCAGGTGGCCGTCTCTCCAATCCTCCTGTGTGGACTTCACACCTCTCACTGGAGCTGTTTACATCTGGCCCTGCATATACAGTGCCTTGCAGAAGTATTTACCCCCCTTGGCATTTTTCCTATTTTGTTTCATTACAACCTGTAATTTACATTTTTATTTGGATTTCATGTAATGGACATACACAAAATAGTCCAAATTGGTGTAGTGAAATGAAAAAATAACTTAAACACGGAAAAGTGGTACGTGCATATGTATTCACCCCCTTTTGTTATGAAACCTCTAAATAAGATCTGGTGCAACTATTTACCTCCAGAAGTCACATAATTGGTTAGATTGCACACAGTTGGACTTTTATTTAAGTGTCACATGATCTCAGTATATATACACCTGTTCTGAAAGGCCCCAGAGTCTGCAACACCACTAAGCAAGGGGCACCACCAAGCAAGCGACACCATTTAAGACCAAGGAGCTCCAAACAGGTCAGGGACAAAGTTGTGGAGAAGTACAGATCAGGGTTGGGTTCTAAAAAAATATCAGAATCTTTGGACATCCCACGGAGCACCATTAAATATATTATTAAAAAATGGAAAGAATATGGCACCACAACAAACCTGCCAAGAGAGGGCAGCCCACCAAAACTCACAGACCAGGCAAGGAGGGCATTAATCAGAGAGGCAACAAAGAGACCAAAGATAACCCAGAAGGAGCTGCAAAGCTCCACAGCGGAGATTGGAGTATCTGTCCATAGGACCAATTTTAGCAGTACACTCCACAGAGTTGGGCTTTATGGAAGAGTGTCCAGAAAAAAAGCCATTGCTTAAATGTTTTTTTAGCAAACTGGTTTGGTGTTCACCAAAAGGCATGTGGGAGACTCCCCAAACATATGGAAGAAGGTACTCTGGTCAGATGAGACTAAAATTGAGCTTTTTGGCCATCAAGGAAAATGCTATGTCTGGTGCAAACCCAACACCTCCCATCACCCCGAGAATACCACCCCCAGTGAAGCATGGTGGTGGCAGCATCATGCTGTGGGATGTTTTTCATCGGCAGGGACGGAGAAACTGGTCAGAATTGAAGGAATGATGGATGGCGCTAAATACAGGGACATTCTTGAGGGAAACCTGTTTCAGTCTTCCAGAGATTTGAGACTGGGATGGAAGTTCACCTTCCAGCAGGACAATGACCCTAAGCATACTGCTAAAGCAACACTCGAGTGGTTTAAGGGGAAACATTTAAATGTCTTAGAATGGCCTAGTCAAAGCCCAGACCTCAATCCAATTGAGAATCTGTGGTATGACTTAAAGCTATACACCAGCGGAACCCATCCAACTTGAAGGAGCTGGAGCAGTTTTGCTTTGAAAAATGGGCAAAAATCCAAGTGGCTAGATGTGCCAAGCTTATAGAAACATACCCCAAGAGACTAGCAGCTGTAATTGCTGCAAAAGTTGGCTCTACAAAGTATTGCCTTTGGGGGGGGTGAATAGTCATGCACGCTCAAGTTTAATGTTTTTTTTGTCTTATTTATTGTTTGTTTCACAATAAAAAAATATTTTGCATCATCAAAATGATACAACCCCCCCCCAAATCTATTTTAATTCCAGGTTGTAAGGCAACAAAGTAGGGGGGCGAATACTTTCGCAAGCCACTGTTGCCAGTAATGGATGCACCCTCACACACTCTCTCACAAACACACAAACACACATGATCTGTGAAGGTTTCATGCCCATGGAGGCATACACACACACACACACATATTTACGCTTGCACACACACAAACCCAATGAAAGTGCTAGGTCTGGAGAGGCCCTGCATATAGCCAGTAATGGATGTACCCTCACACACACCTCGGTACAGTTCTAGCTCTGACTTCACTTTGCTCTCAAATATATCTGC
Source organism: Oncorhynchus nerka (assembly GCF_034236695.1). Lineage (NCBI taxonomy): Eukaryota > Metazoa > Chordata > Actinopteri > Salmoniformes > Salmonidae > Oncorhynchus > Oncorhynchus nerka. The sequence continues at coordinate 3,793,648 of NC_088398.1, forward strand.
TATGTTCAACAACGCACAGCTGACCTGATTTCCTATCCTCTTCTCAGCAGAGAGAGAGGAGGAGGAGAGATGGAAAGAAAGAATGATTTGACAGGAGCAAGGATCGAAGTTGAAAAGAGTGTGTGTGTGTGTCGGCCCGCCTGTCTCTTCTTTCCAACCACCCTGTGAGAGAGGCGTTTGGTTTATTTTCTCTCCCCAGCGTGGTGAGATGATGCCAAGAGGGAGAGTGAGTTCTTTTCTCAGTTCAGAGGAAGGTGAGGCGAGGAGGCTTGGACTAGTTTAGGAGACAGCAAGAATAAACCTGCTTTCTGCCTCTTTATAAATATTTACTGTATGACTCCTCTCGAAGCAGCTAGCTGGAGGTAAATTCTGGCTTTATGAAAGAGACAGAAAGAGGCAAGTGGAGGGTTAAAGAGCGAGAGAGAGAATGAGAGAAAGAACTGGAGAGTGAGAGAAAAGAGAGGCCATCGGTTTTGAATTCTGCTGTGTGAGCTGGTGCCAACCTGTGTGAAAAGAGGGACTAGAGGGACAGAATATTGAGAGAAGACAAAATAACAACCTGCACAAATAACACACCTGCACACACTTGCACCTGCATATTTAACCTTTGACATAACATAACTACATTTGTTGGGGGCAAAAACAGGAGCAAGTGATCAGTGTGTGTGCGAGTGCTTGTATGAATGCTACAAAATATATTAGATGGAAATGTGTGACATTGACCTAAAAAGGGGGGACTTTTTTGAGAAAGGGAGGGAGGGGGACAGAGCAGAGAAAGAGAGAAAGTGGGGAACAGTTTTGGAGACTGATCTGACTGGTGGTCTGTAAACGATTCACAGTGAACTTCTCACTATGTCCTTCTAGCCAACCAAACCACATCAGAATGTCCTAGCCCAACCAAACCACAACAGAATGTCCTAGCCCAACCAAACCACATCAGAATGTCCTAGCCCAACCAAACCACAACAGAATGTCCAAACCACATCAGCCCAACCAAACCACATCAGAATGTCCTAGCCCAACCAAACCACATCAGAATGTCCTAGCCCAACCAAACCACATCAGAATGTCCTAGCCCAACCAAACCCTACCCAACAAACCACATCAGAATGTCCTAGCCCAACCAAACCACATCAGAATGTCCTAGCCCAACCAAACCACATCAGAATGTCCTAGCCCAACCAAACCACATCAGAATGTCCTAGCCCAACCAAACCACATCAGAATGTCCTAGCCCAAAAACCACAAACCAGCCCAAACAAACAGAATGTCCTAGCCCAACCAAACCACATCAGAATGTCCTAGCCCAACCAAACCACATCAGAATGTCCTAGCCCAACCAAACCACATCAGAATGTCCTAGCCCAACCAAACCACATCAGAATGTCCTAGCCCAAACAAACCACATCAGAATGTCCTAGCCCAACCAAACCACATCAGAATGTCCTAGCCCAACCAAACCACATCAGAATGTCCTAGCCCAACCAAACCACATCAGAATGTCCTTCTATGCTTCATATGCTATTGTATGACTGATTAAAACGTATGATATTATACGTCCTCAAGGTATTATGATATGGAACGACCGCAATTCCATTCATGATGTAACCTAACGTAACATATCATACTAAATTAAGTGTCACAGATTTACATACTGAATAATATGAATTGTTTGAGACCACATTGCATTTTCCCATGCCAAGTCTAGACAAACTGTACTGAAGAGCTTTGTTGTTGAGGTTGGGATGACTCAGTACAGTAAAGTGTCAAAGAAAGTGTTGGTGCAGCATGTTAATCACTTGACCATTAAGCCAAGATGATACAGCAATATATTGCAATCCTTAACATGAAGCTCTCCTAATCCATCTCAGAACCATTATTGTGAGCACATTTGTAGGAGCTTAATTTGACCACTCTTTTGTTGTTGAGAATTTTCCTGCTATGCAGGAAATGCAGATCAGCTTTGTGATTTACATAAATTCCCTGAAAACCCACACTAACACACGGTTGGTTATATATCAGTATTGAACTTTTCATGTAGTCTACTTTTGGCCAGCCAATAGCCTAACCACTGATCAAGCAACATTATGCACTAAACATTCCAATCCTGTTGCTGCAGGATTATTTTGCTGTGACAATATAGGTCAAATTAAAATCCTACACCTGTAGCTGTGTTATGAGTCTTCCCATGCAAACTCCCCTTGGTGGGTGTGAGAGTTAATGTGAAGTTAATGTGTTAATGTGGAGACAGACAGAGAGAGTGGAACCACAGGAGGCTGCTGAGTGGAGGACAGCTCATAATGATGTCTGGAACGGAGCCAATTAAATGGTATCAAACACATGTATTTTATACCACTCCACCGATTCCGCTCCAGCCATTTAACACGAGCCCGTCTTCCCCAATTAAGATGCCACCAACTTCCTGTGATAGACACTACCTCCCCTCCTAGCCTTCTCTCACCTGCCAAAAGACCACCCATTCTATTGGCCACCTCACTTACTGTCCAACTACCCTCCCTCCCTCCCTCTCTTTCTGTTCAGACTCCGCTATTCTTTCCTTTCCTCTCTTCCCACTCTGTTAAGAATACACAGTCCTCTGCTTTGATCTGTCCATCTATAAGATGCTGCTGGAATGGAACAAATATTGACTCCATCTGACCCAGACAAATCCCTCCCTCCTTCCCTTTCCAGCTCTTTCAATTCAATTCAAGGGGCTTTATTGGCATGGGAAACATATGTTTACATTTCAAGTGAATATCAAGTGAACTGGATAAACAAAAGTGAAATAAACAACCAAAAGTGAACAGTAAATATTCCAAAAGAATAAAGACATTTCAAATATAATATTATGTCTGTATACAGTGTTGTAACGATGTGCAAATAGTTAAAGTACAAAAGGGAAAATAAATACGGGTTGTATTTACAATGGTGTTTGTTCTTCACTGGTTGCCCTTTTCTTGTGGCAACAGGTCACAAATCTTGCTGCTGTGATGGCACACTATGGGAATTTATCAAAATTGGATTTGTTTTCAAATTCTTTGTGGGTCTGTGTAATCTGAGGGAAATATGCGTCCCTAATATGGTCATACATTTGGCAGGAGGTCAGGAAGTGCAGCTCAGTTTCCACCTCATTTTGTGGCCAGTCTGCACATAGCCTGCCTTCTCTTGATAGCCAGGTTTGCCTATGGCGACCATTCTCAATAGCAAGGCTATGTTCACTGAGTCCGTACATAGTCAAAGCTTTCCTTAAGGTTGGGTCAGTCACAGTGGTCAGGTATTCTGCCACTGTGTACTCTCTGTTTAGGACCAAATAGCATTCTAGTTTGCTCAGTTTTTTAAATTCTTTCCAATGTGTCAAGTGATTTATCTTTTTGTTTTCTCATGATTTGGTTGGGTCTAATTGTGTTTCTGTCCTGGGGCACTGTGGGGTCTTTTGTGTTTGTGAACAGAGCCCCAGGACCAGCTTGTTTAGGGGACTCTTCGCCAGGTTTATCGCTCTGTATGTGATGGCTTTGTTATGGAAGGTTTGAGAATGGTTGGTTGTAGAATTTAACGGCTATTTTCTGGATTTTGATCATTAACAGGTATCGGCCTAATTCTGCTCTGCATACATTATTTTGTGTTTTATGTGGTACACTGAGGATATTTTTTCAGAATTTTACATGCAGTCTCAAATTGGTGTTTTTCACATTTTGTGAAATCTTGGTTGGTGAGCGGACCCCAGACCTCACAACCATAAAGGGAAATGGGTTCTCTAACTGATTCAATTATTTTTTGCCAGTTCCTAATGGTATGTCAAATTTGATCCTTCTTTTGATGGCATAGAGAGAGAGACTTCTGTCATTCATTCTTTCTCTACTCCCTCTTTGTCACTGTCTCCCCCTCTTTTACCCCTTTCTGCCTCCACCCTCTAACGTTGGGCCCCGTTCTCTCTCTAATTCATTACCCCTTCTCTGTGTGTGTAGTATAGTATTAGGTCAGCCTTAAATGATATTGTTTATGAAGCTACTGAGGCATTTTAATAGTCTTAGGATATGAGGATACACAGTGTATCCCCATAATACATCCTCTGTAAGGAAACTCATCATATCTGGTTCTGTTTACTAAACCCCTCTTCACTCTTCCTCTCTCTATCCCCCTCATCGTTTTATATCCTCTCTCTCTCTCTCTCTCTCTCTCAACTCAACTCAACTCAACTCAATTCAACTCAAAGGGCTTTATTGACTTGGGAAACATGTTTACATTGCCAAAGCAAGTGAAATAGATAATTAACAAAAGTGAAATAAAGACTAAAAAATGTACAGTAATCATTACACTCACAAACGTTCCAAAGGAATAGAGACATTTCAAATGTCTCTCTCTTGCCCTCTCTCTCTCTCTCTCTCCTGTTCCCAGAAAGCCTCATTAAACTTAGCACTCTGACAATGAAAGGGTCAAGGGTATGTGGCAAGAGTAAGAATGCCTGAGGTGTGTAGTGTCTATGTGTGTGGGTTGGTGTGTGAGGTTGCAAAGGGGTGCAGAGGTAGTTAGGGTGGGGGGGATTATTGTTCCCCTAGGGTGGAACTGCCCCGGACCACAGTGCTATTACTCACTACAGCCACCCGAGACAAATAACAGATCTACAGTTATATACCACACACCCTCTTGTGTGATATGGTGATTGCTTGCTAATCAGGGCTGTGTGGTTGGCCGTGCGTGTCCAACAGGTCCCACACTCTGGTGATATGGTGATCGCTTGCTAATCAGGGCTGTGTGGTTGGCCGTGCGTGTCCAACAGGTCCCACACTCTGGTGATATGGTGATTGCTTGCTAATCAGGGCTGTGTGGTTGGCCGTGCGTGTCCAACAGGTCCCACACTCTGGTGATACAGGAAGAGGGATGGAGAGAAATAGAGAAGAGAGAATAATCAAGAGGAATATAGAAAAGGGTGTGGAGAAAGGGTCAGGAGGGTCAAGAGAGAGAGCGAGAACAAGACAGAAAGGGAGAGCGATGGAGAAGGGCACACAGCACTGGAGAGATTACCATGGTGACCACACAAACATAACCTGTTGTTACGCTTTGATAATGGATCAGTTCTGTTGAGTATCAATATGACAGCAGGTCTTTCACACACTCTCTAATACAATGTAGTTAGTATTGACCCTTGCTCTCTCTCTCTCCCACCCTTCTTTCTCTCTCCCATCCTTCCCTCTTCCCCTCTAGTGTTTAACTCATAAACCTGTGGCAAACGCAGCCGGAAGCAGTGACAATTCACTCAGGCCAGTCTTATCGGTGTTTGCAGACAACAAATAATGCCACTAAACTTACTGCCGCGCCAGTTCCAGTTATGCTTTTGAACCGAAAATCATCGCCACCCCTCTGCTCCTCAACCGCTCCCCAACCACTCTCTCTCTGATGTGGTATCGCGCGCGCTGCGTTTTGGGTCCACTTGTATTTATCGCCCCTCCAGATTTGGAACGCAACGCGGCCAATGGTTTCCCTCGGGAACGCTCGCGCGCTGTACCATGTCACTTCTATTCCCGATTAAACCGGTTATAAAAACGGGTCGGGACCGATGCATGCCAATAACAAACACATCAGAACTAAAACATCCACAAAGACGGACATTTCAGAAGTTGATAACAATAAACTATGTGGGTGTGTCTGTTTGGTCTGTCGACTATTCTCATAAGATATTTGCATGATTGATACAGTTCTGTGGAAGGATTCAGCCCACCTACGTTTCATAGTCGATGTCGTAAAACAGTAGTCTTGAATTGTTTTTATTTCATTTATTGGCTCTAAAACAATAAGGGGGTTGCGTGCGCGCCACGGGGTGCTACTGTCAGCGCTGCCAACTCTGAGCTCCCTGAGCAGTTGTCAACAATGAGTTGATGATTATTAGTGATCAGAACAAGTCTGTACAATAAAACATTCTTATAGAGGGTTGTTGTACAACTCAGAAAGCGGCTCTCAATTACTCAATTATAGATTAGTCAGAGTGGTGCCCGCGTGTGTGATATGGAAGGGAGAGAGAGACTGAGAGAGAGAGGGTTGTGTAATCTGTCCATTTTGTATCGCTATTTTTCCCCCCTTCAGGACCCCCGGCTGCCAGACGTCACACCAGTTTAAAACAACGACAAGAAAAGTTGTCGGGTGAACGAGAGAAAAAAACTGTGAAACCCTTCCCCGATCCGAATCCAGGGAGGAGTGAGTGAGTGTGACAGAACGAGGGGGATCAAGAGAGAGAGAGCACGCGAAGGAACCCTCTCTCACAACCACACAGAAGACAGTGGTTGTTCTGGCTATCGCCGAAAGGAACTGATAATAACTCACCCCGGGAGTCAACAAAAACATATATACGGTGGTCAGAAAGTCGTTACCGGAGGGGAAATACTTCAGGGCGAGGCCACCGACAGAATGCGTCTCAGGTTTCTGTACAGGTAAATTGGGGGGACTCTATTGACCGATAACCTGCTCCACGCTTTCATGTGTGCGAAATGTTTCTAACCTAATTTTATTTCAGTGGCGATGTAGCCTACAGTAAGTGTAGTAGTGTACAGTAAGTATATGTTATCTATACGCATTTAAAACTGTTGAAAGGTCAACTGTTGTGAATACAGATCCTGTGTGTGCTATCGCATATAGGTGAAGCGTACAACGCATGTGTTGCGTTGCATGGGCACGATATGTAGAATTAATTTTCCCTCGGGCTGGGGTTGAGGTTAAAACACACTGTGTCTGGGCAGATGTTGTAACAGTTCCCACTCTCTCTCCTTGTCCACCTTCTCTCGCTCTCCGTTTTTATTCTACAATGTGCCACTGTAAAGAGAAACGTGGACGCGGGTAGGGGGTCGTTAGTTCAGGCTGAGCGGATCTGTTGTGTCAGGCTGTGCGGGACCTTTGTCTGTGGTTTTGGGATAATTGTTTAGTCTAGTGTGGGCCTGGGGACTGTGGGGAGGGTTTCAGTCGGAGGGGAGACGGCGGCGGTACACACATTGGAGAAACTGCACCAGTCACTGCGGTCACATGTGGCCTGCGGATTTGTGATTGCGGTGATGTTATGGGATTGTGGTGTGTCTTCACAGTTCCCACAATAATTGTGTTGGTGCATCTCAAATGATCTACTTTAGCCCAGTGCGCATGCGTCCTGAGTTTGTAGCTATATAAACCCACTTTAAAGGAACCTATAATCATGTGGCCAATATAAACCAAAGCCAGAGGCCCCACTCTCCAAGTCTCAAACTATTAAAACAAGTGTACATGATGATTTGTGATTGCGTTTGGATGTGGGCTTGTGTGTTTAAAAGCCACAGGGTGTGGACAGGTGGGAGGAAAAACACGGCTGATGTTTGGACGCATTAGTTTGTTTGCACCTTCTCGGCGCGGTCAGATTGATTGAGATGTATGCGGCTGAACCGCCAGGTCAAAGAAACAGTTATTCCTGAATTCACACGGGGAGCAGGGAAAAAACGACGCATGGTGTGCACCTCTAACATAGCAAGGTCTGGAACATACCACAGAGTGTCAACTGAACTACTGAGAGTTAGTTTTACAGTATGTCCTAAAATGAAAGAAAACACATTATGCACGGTGCTTTTACTCATGATAGAACGTTTATTAAACAGCTACTAGACAGGCTCTGGACTGTTAGGGAAAGAGAAGTATGTGTTGACTATTAAATTATATAATTTATGAAGCTACTGAGGCATTTTGATAGTCTTAGGATATGAGGATACACAGTGTATCCCCATAATACATCCTCTGTAAGGAAACTCATCATATCTGGTACTGTTTACTAAACCCCTCTTCACTCTTCCTCTCTCTATCCCCCTCATCGTTTTATATCCTCTCTCTTTCATTCTCTCTCTCTCTCTCTCTCTCTCTCTCTCTCTTCCCTACCCTTCTCTCAGGGTTTATGTGCTGTGGGGTTTTGTGGCAGTCACATCCTCTCTGACCAAGGCTGAGAAGAAAAAGGTGAGCAGTGGTTTTACCATAGTGATGGTGATTTGAGGCGATTAGTGTCTGTAATCGTAGTTTAGGGTTCTGGTGGATCAGCCCATGAAAGCCTGCAGTGAGTGGTGCACCATCTCACTGTGTGACCAGTGGTCAGTTCTGGCGCCGGGTCAGTGGTCGTGAGTCAGTAGTGGTCTCGGCTCTGTGTCAGCTGTGTTTTTGTGATGTCACTCATTACCCAAGTCCCCTGGTGGCGGAGTGGTCCCCTGACACAGAGACAGGTGTGGCCGTTATTTGACCTATTGTAGCCCTGGACATGCTCACACACACACACACACACACACACACACACACACACACACACAGCTCTGAGTTATGAAATGAGAAACAGATCCACAGAGGAACACATCAAAGCCTTGGCTGTTAAACATGCAAACACAGCGCACTGGGTTCAGCATGCCAGGCCAGAGCTGGATGTGCCACAGCACTTCCACAAGGCCATCCATCCATATTCCACAAGGTTGATGATTTTATTCCTCAGTTCATAAAACTGCTTTAAAGCTACTGCCAGGATAAGTGAACTTAGCTCAGACGTCTTCTATTTCCTAGCCCGCTGAACAACATCTAGGGATTCTGGCACTGAAACTTTGACACCAATTGAAGGCAGATTTGCTCAGGCAGTGGCCAACAGAACTAGAGAGGCCTGTCTAGGAAACACAGCTCTCACAGTCTCATGTCAGAATTAGACGTTCATCCATGTTTCTCAAATGTCAAACATCAAATTTCAAAGTGTTTAAGGGTAAATTTAGGCATTTATTTGTATATTTTTTAATGTTTTGTTAACCCATCCTCCACCTCTCTTAGGAAGACATATATTTTATATATATATATATATATTTTTTTTTTTACAGCTTTTCTGCTACGTATACATACTTTTTACATATACATTTTACATACACAATGTGTATTGTGAAAGATCATACACATTTTACATACATGGTACTTTTATATAAAGCAATCATATAACAATAATAAATTACCAAACAAAAAGCTCTTTAATCCCGCCCCTCAGCCACTCTCAGCCCATCCCACCTATCACCATAGACCTCAGCTCTTTAATCCCACCCCTCAGCCACTCTCAGCCCATCCCACCTATCACCATAGACCTCAGCTCTTTAATCCCACCCCTCAGCCACACTCAGCCCATCCCACCTATCACCATAGACCTCAACTCTTTAATCCCACCCCTCAGCCACACTCAGCCCATCCCACCTATCACCATAGACCTCAACTCTTTAATCCCACCCCTCAGCCACACTCAGCCCATCCCACCTATCACCATAGACCTCAGCTCTTTAATCCCACCCCTCAGCCACTCTCAGCCCATCCCACCTATCACCATAGACCTCAGCTCTTTAATCCCACCCTCAGCCACACTCAGCCCATCCCACCTATCACCATAGACCTCAACTCTTTAATCCCACCCCTCAGCCACTCTCAGCCCATCCCACCTATCACCATAGACCTCAGCTCTTTAATCCCACCCCTCAGCCACTCTCAGCCCATCCCACCTATCACCATAGACCTCAGCTCTTTAATCCCACCCTCAGCCACTCTCAGCCCATCCCACCTATCACCATAGACCTCAGCTCTTTAATCCCACCCCTCAGCCACTCTCAGCCCATCCCACCTATCACCATAGACCTCAGCTCTTTAATCCCACCCCTCAGCCACACCTATCACCATCAGCCCATCCCACCTATCACCATAGACCTCAGCTCTTTAATCCCACCCCTCAGCCACTCTCAGCCCATCCCACCTATCACCATAGACCTCAGCTCTTTAATCCCACCCCTCAGCCACTCTCAGCCCATCCCACCTATCACCATAGACCTCAGCTCTTTAATCCCACCCCTCAGCCACACTCAGCCCATCCCACCTATCACCATAGACCTCAACTCTTTAATCCCACCCCTCAGCCACACTCAGCCCATCCCACCTATCACCATAGACCTCAGCTCTTTAATCCCACCCCTCAGCCACTCTCAGCCCATCCCACCTATCACCATAGACCTCAGCTCTTTAATCCCACCCTCAGCCACACTCAGCCCATCCCACCTATCACCATAGACCTCAGCTCTTTAATCCCACCCACTCAGCCACCTATCTCAGCCTTTAATCCCACCCTCCCACCTCAGCCCATCCCACCTATCACCATAGACCTCAGCTCTTTAATCCCACCCTCAGCCACACTCAGCCCATCCCACCTATCACCATAGACCTCAGCCACCTCAGCCCATCCCACCTATCACCATAGACCTCAGCTCTTTAATCCCACCCCTCAGCCACTCTCAGCCCATCCCACCTATCACCATAGACCTCAGCTCTTTAATCCCACCCCTCAGCCACACTCAGCCCATCCCACCTATCACCATAGACCTCAGCTCTTTAATCCCACCCCTCAGCCACTCTCAGCCCATCCCACCTATCACCATAGACCTCAGCTCTTTAATCCCACCCCTCAGCCACTCTCAGCCCATCCCACCTATCACCATAGACCTCAGCTCTTTAATCCCACCCCTCAGCCAGCCCATCCCACCTATCACCATAGACCTCAGCTCTTTAATCCCACCCCTCAGCCACCTCAGCCCATCCCACCTATCACCATAGACCTCAGCTCTTTAATCCCACCCCTCACCCCTCAGCCCATCCCACCTATCACCATAGACCTCAGCTCTTTAATCCCACCCCTCAGCCACTCCAGCCCATCCCACCTATCACCATAGACCTCAGCTCTTTAATCCCACCCCTCAGCCACACTCAGCCCATCCCACCTATCACCATAGACCTCAGCTCTTTAATCCCACCCCTCAGCCACACTCAGCCCATCCCACCTATCACCATAGACCTCAGCTCTTTAATCCCACCCCTCAGCCACTCTCAGCCCATCCCACCTATCACCATAGACCTCAGCTCTTTAATCCCACCCTCAGCCACACTCAGCCCATCCCACCTATCACCATAGACCTCAGCTCTTTAATCCCACCCCTCAGCCACACTCAGCCCATCCCACCTATCACCATAGACCTCAGCTCTTTAATCCCACCCCTCAGCCACTCTCAGCCCATCCCACCTATCACCATAGACCTCAGCTCTTTAATCCCACCCCTCAGCCACACTCAGCCCATCCCACCTATCACCATAGACCTCAGCTCTTTAATCCCACCCTCAGCCACTCTCAGCCCATCCCACCTATCACCATAGACCTCAGCTCTTTAATCCCACCCCTCAGCCACACTCAGCCCATCCCACCTATCACCATAGACCTCAGCTCTTTAATCCCACCCCTCAGCCACACTCAGCCCATCCCACCTATCACCATAGACCTCAGCTCTTTAATCCCACCCCTCAGCCACTCTCAGCCCATCCCACCTATCACCATCCCAGCTCTTTAATCCCACCCCTCAGCCACTCTCAGCCCATCCCACCTATCACCATAGACCTCAGCTCTTTAATCCCACCCCTCAGCCACACTCAGCCCATCCCACCTATCACCATAGACCTCAGCTCTTTAATCCCACCCCTCAGCCACACTCAGCCCATCCCACCTATCACCATAGACCTCAGCTCTTTAATCCCACCCCTCAGCCACCCACCAGCCCATCCCACCTATCACCATAGACCTCAGCTCTTTAATCCCACCCCTCAGCCACACTCAGCCCATCCCACCTATCACCATAGACCTCAGCTCTTTAATCCCACCCCTCAGCCACACTCAGCCCATCCCACCTATCACCATAGACCTCAGCTCTTTAATCCCACCCCTCAGCCACACTCAGCCCATCCCACCTATCACCATAGACCTCAGCTCTTTAATCCCACCCCTCAGCCACACTCAGCCCATCCCACCTATCACCATAGACCTCAGCTCTTTAATCCCACCCCTCAGCCACACTCAGCCCATCCCACCTATCACCATAGACCTCAGCTCTTTAATCCCACCCCTCAGCCACTCTCAGCCCATCCCACCTCACCATAGACCTCAGCTCTTTAATCCCACCCCTCAGCCACCAGCCCATCCCACCTATCACCATCCTCAGCTCTTTAATCCCACCCCTCAGCCACACTCAGCCCATCCCACCTATCACCATAGACCTCAGCTCTTTAATCCCACCCCTCAGCCACACTCAGCCCATCCCACCTATCACCATAGACCTCAACTCTTTAATCCCACCCCTCAGCCACACTCAGCCCATCCCACCTATCACCATAGACCTCAGCTCTTTAATCCCACCCCTCAGCCACACTCAGCCCATCCCACCTATCACCATAGACCTCAGCTCTTTAATCCCACCCTCAGCCACACTCAGCCCATCCCACCTATCACCATAGACCTCAACTCTTTAATCCCACCCCTCAGCCACACTCAGCCCATCCCACCTATCACCATAGACCTCAGCTCTTTAATCCCACCCCTCAGCCACACTCAGCCCATCCCACCTATCACCATAGACCTCAGCTCTTTAATCCCACCCCTCAGCCACACTCAGCCCATCCCACCTATCACCATAGACCTCAGCTCTTTAATCCCACCCCTCAGCCACACTCAGCCCATCCCACCTATCACCATAGACCTCAACTCTTTAATCCCACCCCTCAGCCACACTCAGCCCATCCACCTATCACCATAGACCTCAGCTCTTTAATCCCACCCCTCAGCCACACTCAGCCCATCCCACCTATCACCATAGACCTCAGCTCTTTAATCCCACCCCTCAGCCACTCTCAGCCCATCCCACCTATCACCATAGACCTCAGCTCTTTAATCCCGCCCCTCAGCCACACTCAGCCCATCCCACCTATCACCATAGACCTCAGCTCTTTAATCCCACCCCTCAGCCACTCTCAGCCCATCCCACCTATCACCATAGACCTCAGCTCTTTAATCCCACCCTCAGCCACTCTCAGCCCATCCCACCTATCACCATAGACCTCAACTCTTTAATCCCACCCCTCAGCCACACTCAGCCCATCCCACCTATCACCATAGACCTCAGCTCTTTAATCCCACCCCTCAGCCACACTCAGCCCATCCCACCTATCACCATAGACCTCAGCTCTTTAATCCCACCCCTCAGCCACACTCAGCCCATCCCACCTATCACCATAGACCTCAGCTCTTTAATCCCACCCCTCAGCCACACTCAGCCCATCCCACCTATCACCATAGACCTCAGCTCTTTAATCCCACCCCTCAGCCACTCTCAGCCCATTCCACCTATCACCATAGACCTCAACTCTTTAATCCCACCCCTCAGCCACTCTCAGCCCATCCCACCTATCACCATAGACCTCAGCTCTTTAATCCCACCCCTCAGCCACTCTCAGCCCATCCCACCTATCACCATAGACCTCAGCTCTTTAATCCCACCCCTCAGCCACTCTCAGCCCATCCCACCTATCACCATAGACCTCAGCTCTTTAATCCCACCCTCAGCCACTCTCAGCCCATCCCACCTATCACCATAGACCTCAGCTCTTTAATCCCACCCCTCAGCCACTCTCAGCCCATCCCACCTATCACCATAGACCTCAGCTCTTTAATCCCACCCCTCAGCCACTCTCAGCCCATCCCACCTATCACCATAGACCTCAGCTCTTTAATCCCACCCCTCAGCCACTCTCAGCCCATCCCACCTATCACCATAGACCTCAGCTCTTTAATCCCACCCCTCAGCCACTCTCAGCCCATCCCACCTATCACTATAGACCTCAGCTCTTTAATCCCACCCCTCAGCCACTCTCAGCCCATCCCACCTATCACCATAGACCTCAGCTCTTTAATCCCGCCCCTCAGCCACTCTCAGCCCATCCCACCTATCACCATAGACCTCAGCTCTTTAATCCCACCCCTCAGCCACTCTCAGCCCATCCCACCTATCACTATAGTCCTCAGCTCTTTAATCCCGCCCCTCAGCCACTCTCAGCCCATTCCACCTATCACCATAGACCTCAGCTCTTTAATCCCGCCCCTCAGCCACTCTCAGCCCATTCCACCTATCACTATAGACCTCAGCTCTTTAATCCCGCCCCTCAGCCACTCTCAGCCCATCCCACCTATCACCATAGACCTCAGCTCTTTAATCCCAGCCCTCAGCCACTCTCAGCCCATTCCACCTATCACCATAGACCTCAGCTCTTTAATCCCACCCCTCAGCCACTCTCAGCCCATTCCACCTATCACCATAGACCTCAGCTCTTTAATCCCGCCCCTCAGCCACTCTCAGCCCATTCCACCTATCACCCTCAGTTTGATTTCCATGTGCCATATATTTTTCAATTGTGCTGTGATGTTTTACATACATTTTGAATCTTTCTAATTCTATAGTATCCACAGATTGTGAGCTAAAGATGAAAGCCTTTCCTACGAGTATTATTATGTTATTTATTTATTCAAAATCGTCCAAAACTGCTATTTGTAAGGTTAATTTTAAATGAATGTTGTGATTTTCTTCACCATTCCTGAACCTGTGACCAGAAACAAGCTACATAGGGGCAATACCAGAATAAATTATGTAGTGATTCTGTCTCATCGCAGCAAAATATACAGAGCTGAGATTGTTGTATGCCCCATATACAGTGGGGCAAAAAACTATTTAGTCAGCCACCAATTGTGAAAGTTCTCCCACTTAAAAAGATGAGAGAGGCCTGTAATTTTCATCATAGGTACACTTCAACTATGACAGACAAAATGAGAAGAAAAATCCCGAAAATCACATTGTAGGATATTTAATTAATTAATTTGCAAATTATGGTGGAAAATAAGTATTTGGTCAGTAACAAAAGTTTATCTCAGTACTTTGTTATATACCCTTTGTTGGCAATGACAGAGGTCAAACGTTTTCTGTAAGTCTTCACAAGGTTTTCACACACTGTTGCTGGTGTCAACATTTTGGGCCTCAAATGAAACAGGTATATTTTCTGTTTATGCCAATTCCTTTCAGCCAATTTGTATCTTTAATTTATGGAAAGCAAACAAGTTTGTTACCTTGTCCCCTTTCCACTTGCCTCCTCCATATGTGTGGTAATGCTGCAATCAGTTGGTTGTAAGTTTGGATTGAGCAGACATTCTCATATATTTTCAATAGCAGCTAATGAAAATATATGGGAATGCCTGCTCATAACTCCACCGTTTCTATTCATAATATCATTAATAAATATAATTCCTTTTTTTTTTATCCATAAAGAATGTGTTTTTATTAATCAGTATATTTGAGTTTAACCATAACATTTGTTGTAATATTTTTTCTACCTTTTCTGGAGGAAAAACTGAAATTGTAACCAGCTTTGTATGGCTTGTTTAACCTTTCTAACCCTCGACAACATTCCGCTGAAAAGGCAGCACGCGAAATTAAAAAATATATTGGATAAGTCCAATACAGCAAATGAGAGATAAATATCTTGTTAATCTACCCATCATGTCCGATTTCAAAAATGCTTTACAGCGAAAGCACAACATACTTCTCTCTGAGAAGTAACCATTATTTACTATTTTACATCTGGGGTTGCTGTACATACCTTTTAACCCATTGTATAAGAGATTCACAGAAATGAAAGTAATCCAGGTATTTATATATACATTCTAATTGTTCTTTATCAAACAGCATTTAAAAATCTGCTATGAAGACCAGGCCTGGTATCTTTGCTCTTTCATAATGTTCAATTGTTTCAAGTAATTGTCGTATATTATCTCCAATATATCGTCTAAACCTGTCTGATCAGGATGAACAATATCTGGTAAAACCTTTTTATTCTGTGCTATGCATTTCGCCAGTATTTTTGGTGCCTCCAGTTTTATAAATGGACTGGATCTTTATACCACCGGGGCCCTGTTTTAGTAGTAGTAGTAGTAGTAATGAAATCAGACCTTCTTGTTGAGTACCTGAACGTCCACAAATTTCAAATATGTTAATAATGGAGTTAATAATGGAGTAATTAAAACATGCTAATAATGGATCTTTGAGGACATCAAAAAAGGTCTGATATACCTCTACTGGTATATCATCAAGCCATGGTGTTTTTCCAGGCTGAAAAGATTTAATTGCCTCAAAAGGTTCCTCTTAAGTAAGTTGGCCTTCACACAGGTCTTTCTGTAAATGTGTTAATTTTACATTGTTATTAATATTATTAGGAAATACATCTTTACAGTTAACATCATTCAGTGGAAATGGAGGAGACTGAAAATAAAACATTATGCTTAAAATATTTTGCTTTCAAAATATCATTTGGTGAATCATGGATGACTCCATAATTTGTAACGAGTTTCTGTAAATTCTTTTTTGTAACATTTCTATGATAAAGATTCAAGAAAACACTTGTGCATTTTTCACAATTTTCCATCCAATTCGCTTTATTCTTGTAAAACATTACACTTGATCGTTCTTGAATAAGTACCTCCAATTCTTCTTGTTTTTTCTCTAACCAATTTTGTGCTTCTTTAGGCATTAACTGCATTTTTAAGGTTAGGGTTAAGTTTAGGAATTAACTCAGAAATCTTAAGGTTAGGCATGAACTCTGAATGGTTAAGGTAAGGGTTAAGGTTTGGGATAGGCATAAAACAAAAACATAAAAAACAACTTTCTATCACTGGATTTCAACATGCAATCTTTTGCATCAGAGGCAAACGCCCATCCACCATCCCTGTCCGCAACACCCTAGCAACACCCTTGAATGTAACAGCGCTCACTGTTGCCCCTAGTGGCTGGTTCCCACATCATCTCCCGACGTCCTCAGACATGGATACCCGTGATACAAGTCTAATACTGACTTGTATCACGGGTGACCTGGCTGGTTTATCATATGTCTGATGTGTTCTTGTGTGTGTGTTTGTGTTCCAGGCAACGGGCAGAAGATCTCGGCAGGTGGACAATAGTCCGGACGGGGTGTGGTCTGCCTGGGAGGAGTGGTCAGGATGTTCTCAGAGCTGTGGAGTGGGTGTGTCACAGAGAACCAGAAAGTGTGAAGCCCCTCCCCGTTCTCTAAGTCCTCCCCTCTCCCACTCTCTTCCAAACTGGGGGGGTTCATCGTTCCTCCCAGGGAGGGCCGGGGGTCCCAACCATGGCTCTGTCATCTCCGCCATCCGCCCCTTCTACCCCCCTCATTACTCTAGGAACCAGCAATCCCAGTACGGGGGAGGAGGTGGGGGAGGGACAGAGAGACAGTCAGACCCCTTCTATCCCCCCTCACTCCCATCATCCAATCAGAACCCAGGACTGTCTCTCTATCGGGACACTCTTATAGGAGGAGGGGCAGGAGCTGTGCCAGCGCAGTCCTCCAATCCCACGTCTCCCCTCTATCGCCCGGAATTCTCATCACCCAATCAGGGGCCAGGTTCTGTTTACCGTTCCCCCTCATTTCCTGCCCCCCCATCCAGCTACAGCCAACCAGCACATGCCGCCCGCCAGCCAGCCAATCCTGGAACAGGGAGGGTGGGAGGAAGTGGGAGCAGAAGGTCAGTGTTGCCCAATAGGGGGGCTCTGCCTGCTAGTAGGTGAGTATGATTGGATGATCGTGTTGGCAAGGAAACTGTTTACTGTAGATGTTGTGTAAATGTTGTTTTAGACGCCATGTAAATGTTAAGACGTTGTTGTTAAGGCATTAGTAGTTTGAGTTGAGTCATTCGGTCGATGTGAGTCATGGGAGTGTGAGTTGCTGTGCCATTAGATCACTAGTTCTGCTCAATATCATGACCTCGATACAGATAGACTCCTTAGGGCTCTCACTCTCCTGTGCTCTGCCTCTAACTCTCACTGTAGGCTGTAAGCTGTTGGCTCCAGTTGTGGAGAATGTCAATAATTTTAAGAGCAGATAAGAGTTCTGTCATCATGTGTAATATTCCCCTGTCTAACCCCCCCCCCCCCCCTCTCTCTCTCTCTCTCTCTCAGGTCCTCTTCTATCCGTCCAGGTCAATTTGGTTACGGCAGGGTTCCCTTCTCTCTGCCATTACACCGGCAAAACCGGCAGGCCCGCCACACTGAGCACAGCAATGCTACCATAGCAACCCTGGTACTAGAGACCGAGGAGCAGGAGGGAACTGTTGTTAACATTGACCAAATGGACAGACCCGGAGAAGGAGAAGAGAAGAGGAGGGGAGAGAAGGAGAGAGAGGGAGGCAAGAACCACAAAGGGAATAGGGGAGAGAGGGAGCATGAGAGGAGAGAGGAGGAAAGGAAGACAGAGGGGGAGAGTACGGAGTCACCTGTCGCTAAGGCATTAATAATGACAACCATAGCTAAACCAGAAAGGAATGGACAGAGGGACACGGACACTCACAGACAGACGGACAGACAGAGACAAGCTGCTGCGGAGCGAGGGAGGGAGCGAGGGAGAGAAAGAGAGAGAGTGCCCTCGACACTCCCTCACTCACACAGGCCATCTCCCTTCCAGCCCAACCACGACAGAATCATTGATAGACGCGCCCCTCCTCCCCTCCCCCCTCTGCCTCACTCCTACCCCCCCCCCCTCTCTCAACCCTACTCACCCCCTC
Source organism: Oncorhynchus nerka (assembly GCF_034236695.1). NCBI lineage: Eukaryota > Metazoa > Chordata > Actinopteri > Salmoniformes > Salmonidae > Oncorhynchus > Oncorhynchus nerka. Next base: position 3,812,129 of record NC_088398.1, read on the forward strand.
TCCACCGCTCCTCCCCCGAGCACAGAGAGAGAGATGGGTTCAACCCTCAGCTCCAATCCCCTCACCCTAGACCCCCCCAACCCAACATCTACCCCCTGCAACAACAGCAGCACCCCCACCCCCTGGCCGAGGGGGAGACAGGGGGACAGAGATTACCCCCCCAGAACTACAGGTGTTCGGGAGCAGAGAATGAGTATCGTCGGTGCTTTTCACAGGTAAGAGCAGATGCCTTGAAATGCCTCAGTGGTTGGAGTGAAGAGTTAGTATACCAGTAGTTAACTAGGAGCTGGTTCCTGTATGAGTGTAGAGTTAGTATACCAGTATTAACTAGGAGCTGGTTCCTGTATGAGTGTAGAGTTAGTAACACCAGTATTAACTAGGAGCTGGTTCCTGTATGAGTGTAGAGTTAGTATACCAGTATTAACTAGGAGCTGGTTCCTGTATGAGTGTAGAGTTAGTAACACCAGTATTAACTAGGAGCTGGTTCCTGTATGAGTGTAGAGTTAGTATACCAGTATTAACTAGGAGCTGGTTCCTGTATGAGTGTAGAGTTAGTAACACCAGTATTAACTAGGAGCTGGTTCCTGTATGAGTGTAGAGTTAGTATACCAGTATTAACTAGGAGCTGGTTCCTGTATGAGTGTAGAGTTAGTATACCAGTATTAACTAGGAGCTGGTTCCTGTATGAGTGTAGAGTTAGTATACCAGTATTAACTAGGAGCTGGTTCCTGTATGAGTGTAGAGTTAGTATACCAGTATTAACTAGGAGCTGGTTCCTGTATGAGTGTAGAGTTAGTAACACCAGTATTAACTAGGAGCTGGTTCCTGTATGAGTGTAGAGTTAGTAACACCAGTATTAACTAGGAGCTGGTTCCTGTATGAGTGTAGAGTTAGTAACACCAGTATTAACTAGGAGCTGGTTCCTGTATGAGTGTAGAGTTAGTATACCAGTATTAACTAGGAGCTGGTTCCTGTATGAGTGTAGAGTTAGTAACACCAGTATTTAACTAGGAGCTGGTTCCTGTATGAGTGTAGAGTTAGTAACACCAGTATTAACTAGGAGCTGGTTCCTGTATGAGTGTAGAGTTAGTATACCAGTATTAACTAGGAGCTGGTTCCTGTATGAGTGTAGAGTTAGTAACACCAGTATTAACTAGGAGCTGGTTCCTGTATGAGTGTAGAGTTAGTAACACCAGTATTAACTAGGAGGTGGTTCCTGTATGTCCATAGTGATATAGTATCTGTGGTAGTGATGGCTGGCTGTACAGTAGTAACATGTGTATGTCCATAGTGATATAGTATCTGTGGTAGTGATGGCTGGCTGTACAGTAGTAAGTTGTGTATGGGCAGTCATATGGATACTGTCTGGCTGCTTGTACTCTCTGGGCTTTTACTGTTATGATCGGAATATCCTTCACGCTTATACAAGCAATACTGTGTGTGTGTGTGTGTGGTGTGTAGGTGTGGTGCATGTGTGTGTAGTGCATGTGTGTGTCTGTGTGTGTGTGTGTGGTGTGTAGGTGTGGTCCGTGTGTGTGTGTGGTGGTGCGTGTGTGTGTGTGTGTGTGTGTGTGTGCGTGTGTGTGTGTAACGGCAGATCTGGCCTTGTGGGCTTGCAGGTCTTGTGATTGTAGTGTTATCGACTGGATTACTCTCTGTATAGTAGCTGTAGTGTGTGTGTGGGGTGGGGGATATGGCTGTGACCTGTATCTGTAGTGTGTTGGTGGGTGGGGGATATGACTGTGACCTGTATCTGTAGTGTGTTGGTGTGTCTGGGGGTGGGGGATATGACTGTGACCTGTATCTGTAGTGTGTTGGTGTGTCTGTGGGGTGGGGGATATGGCTGTGACCTGTATCTGTAGTGTGTTGGTGTGTCTGTGGGGTGGGGGATATGGCTGTGACCTGTATCTGTAGTGTGTTGGTGTGTCTGTGGGGTGGGGGATATGACTGTGACCTGTATCTGTAGTGTGTTGGTGTGTCTGTGGGGTGGGGGATATGGCTGTGACCTGTATCTGTAGTGTGTTGGTGTGTCTGTGGGGTGGGGGATATGACTGTGACCTGTATCTGTAGTGTGTTGGTGTGTCTGTGGGGTGGGGGATATGACTGTGACCTGTATCTGTAGTGTGTTGGGGGTGGGGGATATGGCTGTGACCTGTATCTGTAGTGTGTTGGTGTGTCTGTGGGGTGGGGATATGACTGTGACCTGTAGCTGTAGTGTGTTGGTGTGTCTGTGGGGTGGGGGATATGACTGTGACCTGTATCTGTAGTGTGTTGGTGTGTCTGTGGGGTGGGGGATATGGCTGTGACCTGTATCTGTAGTGTGTTGGTGTGTCTGTGGGGTGGGGGATATGGCTGTGACCTGTATCTGTAGTGTATTGGTGTGTCTGTGGGGTGGGGGATATGGCTGTGACCTGTATCTGTAGTGTGTTGGTGTGTCTGTGGGGTGGGGGATATGACTGTTACCTGTATCTGTAGTGTGTTGGTGTGTCTGTGGGGTGGGGGATATGACTGTGACCTGTATCTGTAGTGTGTTGGTGTGTCTGTGGGGTGGGGGATATGGCTGTGACCTGTATCTGTAGTATGTTGGTGTGTGGGGGGTGGGGGATATGACTGTGACCTGTATCTGTAGTGTGTTGGTGTGTCTGTGGGGTGGGGGATATGACTGTGACCTGTATCTGTAGTGTGTTGGTGTGGGGGGTGGGGGATATGGCTGTGACCTGGGATATGACTGTGACCTGTATCTGTAGTGTGTTGGTGTGTGTGGGGGATATGACTGTGACCTGTATCTGTGGTGGGACCTGGTAGGTGTTGGTGGTGTGTGGGGTGGGGGATATGACTGTGATATCTGACTGTGACCTGTATCTGTAGTGTGTTGGTGTGTGGGGGTGGGGGATATGGCTGTGACCTGTATCTGTAGTGTGTTGGTGTGTGGGGGGTGGGGGATATGGCTGTGACCTGTATCTGTAGTGTGTTGGTGTGTCTGTGGGGTGGGGGATATGACTGTGACCTGTATCTGTAGTGTGTTGGTGTGTCTGTGGGGTGGGGGATATGGCTGTGACCTGTATCTGTAGTGTGTTGGTGTGTGGGGGTGGGGGATATGACTGTGACCTGTATCTGTAGTGTGTTGGTGTGTCTGTGGGGTGGGGGATATGACTGTGACCTGTATCTGTAGTATATGTGTTGTGTGTGTTGGTGTGGGGTGGGGGATATGACTGTGACCTGTATCTGTAGTGTGTTGGTGTGTGTGGGGTGGGGGATATGGCTGTGACCTGTATCTGTAGTGTGTTGGTGTGTCTGTGGGGTGGGGGATATGGCTGTGACCTGTATCTGTAGTGTGTTGGTGTGTCTGTGGGGTGGGGTGGGGGATATGGCTGTGACCTGTATCTGTAGTGTGTTGGTGTGTCTGTGGGGTGGGGGATATGGCTGTGACCTGTATCTGTAGTGTGTTGGTGTGTGTGTGTGGGGTGGGGTGTCTGTGGGGTGGGGGATATGACTGTGACCTGTATCTGTAGTGTGTTGGTGTGTCTGTGGGGTGGGGGATATGACTGTGACCTGTATCTGTAGTGTGTTGGTGTGTGTGGGGTGGGGGATATGGCTGTGACCTGTATCTGTAGTGTGTTGGGGTGTGGGGTGGGGGATATGGCTGTGACCTGTATCTGTAGTGTGTTGGTGTGGTGGGGTGGGGGATATGGCTGTGACCTGTATCTGTAGTGTGTTGGTGTGTCTGTGGGGTGGGGGATATGACTGTGACCTGTATCTGTAGTGTGTTGGTGTGTCTGTGGGGTGGGGGATATGACTGTGACCTGTATCTGTAGTGTGTTGGTGTGTGTGGGGTGGGGGATATGGCTGTGACCTGTATCTGGGTGTTGGGGTGGGGGTGGGGGATATGGCTGTGACCTGTATCTGTAGTGTGTTGGTGTGTCTGTGGGGTGGGGATATGACTGTGACCTGTATCTGTAGTGTGTTGGTGTGTCTGTGGGGTGGGGGATATGACTGTGACCTGTATCTGTAGTGTGTTGGTGTGTCTGTGGGGTGGGGGATATGGCTGTGACCTGTATCTGTAGTGTGTTGGTGTGTCTGTGGGGTGGGGGATATGACTGTGACCTGTATCTGTAGTGTGTTGGTGTGTCTGTGGGGTGGGGGATATGACTGTGACCTGTATCTGTAGTGTGTTGGTGTGTCTGTGGGGTGGGGGATATGACTGTGACCTGTATCTGTAGTGTGTTGGTGTGTCTGTGGGGTGGGGATATGGCTGTGACCTGTATCTGTAGTATGTTGGTGTGTGGGGGTGGGGGATATGACTGTGACCTGTATCTGTAGTGTGTTGGTGTGTCTGTGGGGTGGGGGATATGACTGTGACCTGTATCTGTAGTGTGTTGGTGTGGGTGGGGTGGGGTGGGGATATGACTGTGACCTGTATCTGTAGTGTGTTGGTGTGTGTGGGGTGGGGTGGGGGATATGACTGTGACCTGTATCTGTAGTGTGTTGGTGTGTGGGGGTGGGGGATATGGCTGTGACCTGTATCTGTAGTGTGTTGGTGTGTGGGGGGTGGGGGATATGGCTGTGACCTGTATCTGTAGTGTGTTGGTGTGTCTGTGGGTGTGTTGGGTGTCTGTGGGGTGGGGATATGGCTGTGACCTGTATCTGTAGTATGTTGGTGTGTGGGGGTGGGGATATGACTGTGACCTGTATCTGTAGTGTGTTGGTGTGTCTGTGGGGTGGGGGATATGACTGTGACCTGTATCTGTAGTGTGTTGGTGTGTGTGGGGTGGGGGATATGGCTGTGACCTGTATCTGTAGTGTGTTGGTGTGTGGGGGTGGGGGATATGGCTGTGACCTGTATCTGTAGTGTGTTGGTGTGTGGGGGGTGGGGGATATGGCTGTGACCTGTATCTGTAGTGTGTTGGTGTGTGTGTGGGGTGGGGGATATGACTGTGACCTGTATCTGTAGTGTGTTGGTGTGTGTGGGGGTGGGGGATATGGCTGTGACCTGTATCTGTAGTGTGTTGGTGTGTGTGTGGGGTGGGGGATATGACTGTGACCTGTATCTGTAGTGTGTTGGTGTGTCTGTGGGGTGGGGATATGGCTGTGACCTGTATCTGTAGTGTGTTGGTGTGTCTGTGGGGTGGGGGATATGGCTGTGACCTGTATCTGTAGTGTGTTGGTGTGTCTGTGGGGTGGGGGATATGGCTGTGACCTGTATCTGTAGTATGTTGGTGTGTGGGGGTGGGGGATATGACTGTGACCTGTATCTGTAGTGTGTTGGTGTGTCTGTGGGGTGGGGGATATGACTGTGACCTGTATCTGTAGTGTGTTGGTGTGTGTGGGGTGGGGATATGACTGTGACCTGTATCTGTAGTGTGTTGGTGTGTGGGGTGGGGGATATGACTGTGACCTGTATCTGTAGTGTGTTGGTGTGTGTGGGGGGGGGGATATGACTGTGACCTGTATCTGTAGTGTGTTGGTGTGTGGGGGTGGGGGGGGATATGGCTGTGACCTGTATCTGTAGTGTGTTGGTGTGTCTGGGGGTGGGGGATATGGCTGTGACCTGTATCTGTAGTGTGTTGGTGTGTCTGTGGGGTGGGGATATGACTGTGACCTGTATCTGTAGTGTGTTGGTGTGTCTGTGGGGTGGGGGATATGGCTGTGACCTGTATCTGTAGTATGTTGGTGTGTGGGGGGTGGGGGATATGACTGTGACCTGTATCTGTAGTGTGTTGGTGTGTCTGTGGGGTGGGGGATATGACTGTGACCTGTATCTGTAGTGTGTTGGTGTGTGTGGGGTGGGGTGGGGGATATGGCTGTGACCTGTATCTGTAGTGTGTTGGTGTGTGGGGGGTGGGGGATATGGCTGTGACCTGTATCTGTAGTGTGTTGGTGTGTGGGGGTGGGGGATATGGCTGTGACCTGTATCTGTAGTGTGTTGGTGTGTGTGTGGGGTGGGGGATATGACTGTGACCTGTATCTGTAGTGTGTTGGTGTGTGTGGGGTGGGGGATATGGCTGTGACCTGTATCTGTAGTGTGTTGGTGTGTGTGTGGGGTGGGGGATATGACTGTGACCTGTATCTGTAGTGTGTTGGTGTGTCTGTGGGGTGGGGGATATGACTGTGACCTGTATCTGTAGTGTGTTGGTGTGTCTGTGGGGTGGGGGATATGACTGTGACCTGTATCTGTAGTGTGTTGGTGTGTCTGTGGGGTGGGGGATATGGCTGTGACCTGTATCTGTAGTATGTTGGTGTGTGGGGGGGTGGGGGATATGACTGTGACCTGTATCTGTAGTGTGTTGGTGTGTCTGTGGGGTGGGGGATATGACTGTGACCTGTATCTGTAGTGTGTTGGTGTGTGTGGGGTGGGGATATGACTGTGACCTGTATCTGTAGTGTGTTGGTGTGTGTGGGGTGGGGTGGGGATATGACTGTGACCTGTATCTGTAGTGTGTTGGTGTGTGGGGGGTGGGGGATATGGCTGTGACCTGTATCTGTAGTGTGTTGGTGTGGTGGGGTGGGGGATATGGCTGTGACCTGTATCTGTAGTGTGTTGGTGTGTCTGTGGGGGTGGGGGATATGGGACCTGTATCTGTATGTGTTGGTGTGTCTGTGGGGTGGGGGATATGGCTGTGACCTGTATCTGTAGTATGTTGGTGTGTGGGGGGTGGGGGATATGACTGTGACCTGTATCTGTAGTGTGTTGGTGTGTCTGTGGGGTGGGGGATATGACTGTGACCTGTATCTGTAGTGTGTTGGTGTGTGTGGGGTGGGGTGGGGATATGGCTGTGACCTGTATCTGTAGTGTGTTGGTGTGTGGGGGGGTGGGGGATATGGCTGTGACCTGTATCTGTAGTGGTTGGTGTGTGGGGGGTGGGGGATATGGCTGTGACCTGTATCTGTAGTGTGTTGGTGTGTGTGTGGGGTGGGGGATATGACTGTGACCTGTATCTGTAGTGTGTTGGTGGGGGGGTGGGGGATATGGCTGTGACCTGTATCTGTAGTGTGTTGGTGTGTGTGTGGGGTGGGGGATATGACTGTGACCTGTATCTGTAGTGTGTTGGTGTGTCTGTGGGGTGGGGGATATGACTTTGACCTGTATCTGTAGTGTGTTGGTGTGTCTGTGGGGTGGGGGATATGGCTGTGACCTGTATCTGTAGTGTGTTGGTGTGTCTGGGGGTGGGGGATATGGCTGTGACCTGTATCTGTAGTATGTTGGTGTGTGGGGGTGGGGGATATGACTGTGACCTGTATCTGTAGTGTGTTGGTGTGTCTGTGGGGTGGGGATATGACTGTGACCTGTATCTGTAGTGTGTTGGTGTGTGTGGGGTGGGGGATATGACTGTGACCTGTATCTGTAGTGTGTTGGTGTGTGTGGGGTGGGGGATATGACTGTGACCTGTATCTGTAGTGTGTTGGTGCGTGTGTGGGGTGGGGGATATGACTGTGACCTGTATCTGTAGTGTGTTGGTGTGTGGGGGGTGGGGTGGGGGATATGGCTGTGACCTGTATCTGTAGTGTGTTGGTGTGTGTGGGGGTGGGGATATGGCTGTGACCTGTATCTGTAGTGTGTTGGTGTGTGTGGGTGTGGGGATATGACTGTGACCTGTATCTGTAGTGTGTTGGTGTGTGTGTGGGGTGGGGGATATGGCTGTGACCTGTATCTGTAGTGTGTTGGTGTGTCTGTGGGGTGGGGATATGGCTGTGACCTGTATCTGTAGTGTGTTGGTGTGTGTGTGGGGTGGGGGATATGACTGTGACCTGTATCTGTAGTGTGGGGGTGGGGATATGGCTGTGACCTGTATCTGTAGTGTGTTGGTGTGTGTGTGGGGTGGGGGGTGGGAGATATGACTTTGACCTGTATCTGTAGTGTGTTGGTGTGTGTGGGGTGAGGGATATGACTGTGACCTGTATCTGTAGTGTGTTGGTGTGTGGGGGTGGGGGATATGGCTGTGACCTGTATCTGTAGTGTGTTTGTGTGTGTGTGCGGTGGGGGATATGACTGTGACCTGTATCTGTAGTGTGTTGGTGTGTGTGTGGGGGTGGGGGATATGACTGTGACCTGTATCTGTAGTGTGTTGGTGTGTGGGGGTGGGGATATGACTGTGACCTGTATCTGTAGTGTGTTGGTGTGGGGTGGGGATATGGCTGTGACCTGTATCTGTAGTGTGTTGGTGTGTCTGTGGGGTGGGGGATATGGCTGTGACCTGTATCTGTAGTGTGTTGGTGTGTGTGGGGTGGGGGGATATGACTGTGACCTGTATCTGTAGTGTGTTGGTGTGTGTGGGGTGGGGGGATATGACTGTGACCTGTATCTGTAGTGTGTTGGTGTGTGTGGGGTGGGGGATATGGCTGTGACCTGTATCTGTAGTGTGTTGGTGTGTCTGTCGGGTGGGGGATATGGCTGTGACCTGTATCTGTAGTGTGTTGGTGTGTGGGGGTGGGGTGGGGGATATGGCTGTGACCTGTATCTGTAGTGTGTTGGTGTGTCTGTGGGGTGGGGGATATGACTGTGACCTGTATCTGTAGTGTGTTGGTGTGTCTGTGGGGTGGGGGGATATGGCTGTGACCTGTATCTGTAGTGTGTTGGTGTGTCTGTGGGGTGGGGGATATGGCTGTGACCTGTATCTGTAGTGTGTTGGTGTGTCTGTGGGGTGGGGGATATGGCTGTGACCTGTATCTGTAGTGTGTTGGTGTGTCTGTGGGGTGGGGGATATGACTGTGACCTGTATCTGTAGTGTGTTGGTGTGTGTGTGGGGTGGGGGATATGACTGTGACCTGTATCTGTAGTGTGTTGGTGTGTGTGTGGGGTGGGGGATATGACTGTGACCTGTATCTGTAGTGTGTTGGTGTGTGTGTGGGGTGGGGGATATGACTGTGACCTGTATCTGTAGTGTGTTGGTGTGTGGGGGTGGGGGATATGACTGTGACCTGTATCTGTAGTGTGTGTGTGTGGGGTGGGGGATATGGCTGTGACCTGTATCTGTAGTGTGTTGGTGTGTGTGTGGGGTGGGGGATATGACTGTGACCTGTATCTGTAGTGTGTTGGTGTGTGTGGGGTGGGGGATATGACATTGACCTGTAGTGTGTTGGTGTGTGGGGTGTGGGGTGGGGGATATGGCTGTGACCTGTATCTGTAGTGTGTTGGTGTGTGTGGGGTGGGGGATATGACTGTGACCTGTAGTGTGTTGGTGTGTGGGGTGGGGGATATGGCTGTGACCTGTATCTGTAGTGTGTTGGTGTGTGTGTGGGGTGGGGTATATGACTGTGACCTGTATCTGTAGTGTGTTGGTGTGTGGGGGTGGGGGATATGGCTGTGACCTGTATCTGTAGTGTGTTGGTGTGTCTGTGGGGTGGGGGATATGACTGTTACCTGCATCTGTAGTGTGTTGGTGTTTGGGGGTTGGGGGATATGACTGTGACCTGTATCTGTAGTGTGTTGGTGTGTGTGTGGGGTGAGGGATATGACTGTGACCTGTATCTGTAGTGTGTTGGTGTGTGGGGGTGGGGATATGGCTGTGACCTGTATCTGTAGTGTGTTGGTGTGTCTGTGGGGTGGGGGATATGGCTGTGACCTGTATCTGTAGTGTGTTGGTGTGTCTGTGGGGTGGGGGATATGACTGTGACCTGTATCTGTAGTGTGTTGGTGTGTCTGTGGGGTGGGGGATATGGCTGTGACCTGTATCTGTAGTGTGTTGGTGTGTGTGGGGTGGGGGATATGACTGTGACCTGTATCTGTAGTGTGTTGGTGTGTCTGTGGGGTGGGGTGGGGGATATGACTGTGACCTGTATCTGTAGTGTGTTGGTGTGTCTGTGGGGTGGGGGATATGACTGTGACCTGTATCTGTAGTGTGTTGGTGTGTCTGTGGGGTTGGGTGGGGGATATGACTGTGACCTGTATCTGTAGTGTGTTGGTGTGTCTGTGGGGTGGGGGATATGACTGTGACCTGTATCTGTAGTGTGTTGGTGTGTTGGTGTGTGGGGATATGACTGTGACCTGTATCTGTAGTGTGTTGGTGTGTCTGTGGGGTGGGGGATATGACTGTTACCTGTATCTGTAGTGTGTTGGTGTGTCTGTGGGGTGGGGGATATGACTGTGACCTGTATCTGTAGTGTGTTGGTGTGTTTGTGGGGTGGGGGATATGGCTGTGACCTGTATCTGTAGTATGTTGGTGTGTGGGGGGTGGGGGATATGACTGTGACCTTTATCTGTAGTGTGTTGGTGTGTCTGTGGGGTGGAGGATATGACTGTGACCTGTATCTGTAGTGTGTTGGTGTGTGGGGGTGGGGGATATGGCTGTGACCTGTATCTGTAGTGTGTTGGTGTGTGGGGGTGGGGGATATGGCTGTGACCTGTATCTGTAGTGTGTTGGTGTGTGTGTGGGGTGGGGGATATGGCTGTGACCTGTATCTGTAGTGTGTTGGTGTGTCTGTGGGGTGGGGGATATGACTGTGACCTGTATCTGTAGTGTGTTGGTGTGTTGGTGTGTGGGGATATGACTGTGACCTGTATCTGTAGTGTGTTGGTGTGTCTGTGGGGTGGGGGATATGGCTGTGACCTGTATCTGTAGTGTGTTGGTGTGTCTGTGGGGTGTAGGATATGGCTGTGACCTGTATCTGTAGTGTGTTGGTGTGTCTGTGGGGTGGGGGATATGACTGTGACCTGTATCTGTAGAGTGTTGGTGGGGGGTGGGGGATATGACTGTGACCTGTATCTGTAGTGTGTTGGTGTGTCTATGGGGTGGGGTGGGGGATATGGCTGTGACCTGTATCTGTAGTGTGTTGGTGTGTCTGTGGGGTGGGGGATATGGCTGTGACCTGTATCTGTAGTGTGTTGGTGTGTCTGTGGGGTGGGGGATATGGCTGTGACCTGTATCTGTAGTGTGTTGGTGTGTGGGGGGTGGGGGATATGACTGTGACCTGTATCTGTAGTGTGTTGGTGTGTGTGGGGTGGGGGATATGACTGTGACCTGTATCTGTAGTGTGTTGGTGTGTCTATGGGGTGGGGTGGGGGATATGGCTGTGACCTGTATCTGTAGTGTGTTGGTGTGTGGGGGTGGGGGATATGGCTGTGACCTGTATCTGTAGTGTGTTGGTGTGTCTGTGGGGTGGGGGATATGACTGTGACCTGTATCTGTAGTGTGTTGGTGTGTGGGGCGTGGGGGATATGACTGTGACCTGTATCTGTAGTGTGTTGGTGTGTGTGTGGGGTGGGGGATATGACTGTGACCTGTATCTGTAGTGTGTTGGTGTGTGGGGGTGGGGGGATATGACTGTGACCTGTATCTGTAGTGTGTTGGTGTGTGGGGGTGGGGGATATGACTGTGACCTGTATCTGTAGTGTGTTGGTGTGTGTGGGGGGTGGGGGATATGGCTGTGAAATGTATCTGTAGTGTGTTGGTGTGTCTGTGGGGTGGGGGATATGACTGTGACCTGTATCTGTAGTGTGTTGGTGTGTGGGGGGGGGGGGGATATGACTGTGACCTGTATCTGTAGTGTGTTGGTGTGTGGGGGTGGGGGATATGACTGTGACCTGTATCTGTAGTGTGTTGGTGTGTGTGGGGGGTGGGGGATATGGCTGTGACCTGTATCTGTAGTGTGTTGGTGTCTGTGGGGTGGGGTGGGGGATATGGCTGTGAAATGTATCTGTAGTGTGTTGGTGTGTCTGTGGGGTGGGGGATATGGCTGTGACCTGTATCTGTAGTGTGTTGGTGTCTGTGGGGTGGGGTGGGGATATGGCTGTGACCTGTATCTGTAGTGTGTTGGTGTGTCTGTGGGGTGGGGGATATGGCTGTGACCTGTATCTGTAGTGTGTTGGTGTGTCTGTGGGGTGGGGGATATGGCTGTGACCTGTATCTGTAGTGTGTTGGTGTGTCTGTGTGGTGGGGGATATGGCTGTGACCTGTATCTGTAGTGTGTTGGTGTGTGTGGGGTGGGGATATGGCTGTGACCTGTATCTGTAGTGTGTTGGTGTGTGTGGGGTGGGGGATATGGCTGTGACCTGTATCTGTAGTGTGTTGGTGTGTGTGTGGGGTGGGGGATATGGCTGTGAAATGTATCTGTAGTGTGTTGGTGTGTGTGTGGGGTGGGGGGTGGGGGATATGACTGTGACCTGTATCTGTAGTGTGTTGGTGTGTGTGGGGTGGGGGATATGGCTGTGACCTGTATCTGTAGTGTGTTGGTGTGTCTGTGGGGTGGGGGATATGGCTGTGACCTGTATCTGTAGTGTGTTGGTGTGTGGGGGTGGGGGATATGGCTGTGACCTGTATCTGTAGTGTGTTGGTGTGTCTGTGGGTTGGGGGATATGGCTGTGACCTGTATCTGTAGTGTGTTGGTGTGTCTGTGGGGTGGGGGATATGACTGTGACCTGTATCTGTAGTGTGTTGGTGTGTGTGTGTGTGGGGTGAGGGATATGACTGTGACCTGTATCTGTAGTGTGTTGGTGTGTGGGGGGGGTGGGGGATATGGCTGTGACCTGTATCTGTAGTGTGTTTGTGTGTGTGTGCGGTGGGGGATATGACTGTGACCTGTATCTGTAGTGTGTTGGTGTGTGTGTGGGGTGGGGGATATGACTGTGACCTGTATCTGTAGTGTGTTGGTGTGTGGGGGTGGGGGATATGACTGTGACCTGTATCTGTAGTGTGTTGGTGTGGGGTGGGGGATATGGCTGTGACCTGTATCTGTAGTGTGTTGGTGTGTCTGTGGGGTGGGGATATGGCTGTGACCTGTATCTGTAGTGTGTTGGTGTGTGTGGGGTGGGGGATATGACTGTGACCTGTATCTGTAGTGTGTTGGTGTGTGTGGGGTGGGGGATATGACTGTGACCTGTATCTGTAGTGTGTTGGTGTGTGTGGGGTGGGGGATATGGCTGTGACCTGTATCTGTAGTGTGTTGGTGTGTCTGTCGGGTGGGGGATATGGCTGTGACCTGTATCTGTAGTGTGTTGGTGTGTGGGGGGTGGGGTGGGGGATATGGCTGTGACCTGTATCTGTAGTGTGTTGGTGTGTCTGTGGGGTGGGGGATATGACTGTGACCTGTATCTGTAGTGTGTTGGTGTGTCTGTGGGGTGGGGGATATGGCTGTGACCTGTATCTGTAGTGTGTTGGTGTGTCTGTGGGGTGGGGATATGGCTGTGACCTGTATCTGTAGTGTGTTGGTGTGTCTGTGGGGTGGGGGATATGGCTGTGACCTGTATCTGTAGTGTGTTGGTGTGTCTGTGGGGTGGGGGATATGACTGTGACCTGTATCTGTAGTGTGTTGGTGTGTGTGTGGGGTGGGGGATATGACTGTGACCTGTATCTGTAGTGTGTTGGTGTGTGTGTGGGGTGGGGGATATGACTGTGACCTGTATCTGTAGTGTGTTGGTGTGTGTGTGGGGTGGGGGATATGACTGTGACCTGTATCTGTAGTGTGTTGGTGTGTGGGGGTGGGGGATATGACTGTGACCTGTATCTGTAGTGTGTGTGTGTGGGGTGGGGGATATGGCTGTGACCTGTATCTGTAGTGTGTTGGTGTGTGTGTGGGGTGGGGGGATATGACTGTGACCTGTATCTGTAGTGTGTTGGTGTGTGTGGGGTGGGGGATATGACATTGACCTGTAGTGTGTTGGTGTGTGGGGTGTGGGGTGGGGGATATGGCTGTGACCTGTATCTGTAGTGTGTTGGTGTGTGTGGGGTGGGGATATGACTGTGACCTGTAGTGTGTTGGTGTGTGGGGTGTGGGGTGGGGATATGGCTGTGACCTGTATCTGTAGTGTGTTGGTGTGTGGGGGGTGGGGGATATGGCTGTGACCTGTATCTGTAGTGTGTTGGTGTGTCTGTGGGGTGGGGGATATGACTGTTACCTGCATCTGTAGTGTGTTGGTGTTTGGGGGTTGGGGGATATGACTGTGACCTGTATCTGTAGTGTGTTGGTGTGTGTGTGGGGTGAGGGATATGACTGTGACCTGTATCTGTAGTGTGTTGGTGTGTGGGGGTGGGGATATGGCTGTGACCTGTATCTGTAGTGTGTTGGTGTGTCTGTGGGGTGGGGGATATGGCTGTGACCTGTATCTGTAGTGTGTTGGTGTGTCTGTGGGGTGGGGGATATGACTGTGACCTGTATCTGTAGTGTGTTGGTGTGTCTGTGGGGTGGGGATATGGCTGTGACCTGTATCTGTAGTGTGTTGGTGTGTGTGGGGTGGGGGATATGACTGTGACCTGTATCTGTAGTGTGTTGGTGTGTCTGTGGGGTGGGGTGGGGGATATGACTGTGACCTGTATCTGTAGTGTGTTGGTGTGTCTGTGGGGTGGGGGATATGACTGTGACCTGTATCTGTAGTGTGTTGGTGTGTCTGTGGGGTTGGGTGGGGGATATGACTGTGACCTGTATCTGTAGTGTGTTGGTGTGTCTGTGGGGTGGGGGATATGACTGTGACCTGTATCTGTAGTGTGTTGGTGTGTTGGTGTGTGGGGGATATGACTGTGACCTGTATCTGTAGTGTGTTGGTGTGTCTGTGGGGTGGGGGATATGACTGTTACCTGTATCTGTAGTGTGTTGGTGTGTCTGTGGGGTGGGGGATATGACTGTGACCTGTATCTGTAGTGTGTTGGTGTGTTTGTGGGGTGGGGGATATGGCTGTGACCTGTATCTGTAGTATGTTGGTGTGTGGGGGTGGGGGATATGACTGTGACCTTTATCTGTAGTGTGTTGGTGTGTCTGTGGGGTGGAGGATATGACTGTGACCTGTATCTGTAGTGTGTTGGTGTGTGGGGGTGGGGGATATGGCTGTGACCTGTATCTGTAGTGTGTTGGTGTGTGGGGGTGGGGGATATGGCTGTGACCTGTATCTGTAGTGTGTTGGTGTGTGTGGGGTGGGGGATATGGCTGTGACCTGTATCTGTAGTGTGTTGGTGTGTCTGTGGGGTGGGGGATATGACTGTGACCTGTATCTGTAGTGTGTTGGTGTGTTGGTGTGTGGGGGATATGACTGTGACCTGTATCTGTAGTGTGTTGGTGTGTCTGTGGGGTGGGGGATATGGCTGTGACCTGTATCTGTAGTGTGTTGGTGTGTCTGTGGGGTGTAGGATATGGCTGTGACCTGTATCTGTAGTGTGTTGGTGTGTCTGTGGGGTGGGGGATATGACTGTGACCTGTATCTGTAGAGTGTTGGTGGGGGTGGGGGATATGACTGTGACCTGTATCTGTAGTGTGTTGGTGTGTCTATGGGGTGGGGTGGGGGATATGGCTGTGACCTGTATCTGTAGTGTGTTGGTGTGTCTGTGGGGTGGGGGATATGGCTGTGACCTGTATCTGTAGTGTGTTGGTGTGTCTGTGGGGTGGGGGATATGGCTGTGACCTGTATCTGTAGTGTGTTGGTGTGTGGGGGTGGGGGATATGACTGTGACCTGTATCTGTAGTGTGTTGGTGTGTGTGGGGTGGGGGATATGACTGTGACCTGTATCTGTAGTGTGTTGGTGTGTCTATGGGGTGGGGTGGGGGATATGGCTGTGACCTGTATCTGTAGTGTGTTGGTGTGTGGGGGTGGGGGATATGGCTGTGACCTGTATCTGTAGTGTGTTGGTGTGTCTGTGGGGTGGGGGATATGACTGTGACCTGTATCTGTAGTGTGTTGGTGTGTGGGGCGTGGGGATATGACTGTGACCTGTATCTGTAGTGTGTTGGTGTGTGTGTGGGGTGGGGGATATGACTGTGACCTGTATCTGTAGTGTGTTGGTGTGTGGGGGTGGGGGATATGACTGTGACCTGTATCTGTAGTGTGTTGGTGTGTGGGGGGTGGGGGATATGACTGTGACCTGTATCTGTAGTGTGTTGGTGTGTGTGGGGGGTGGGGGATATGGCTGTGAAATGTATCTGTAGTGTGTTGGTGTGTCTGTGGGGTGGGGGATATGACTGTGACCTGTATCTGTAGTGTGTTGGTGTGTGGGGGGTGGGGGATATGACTGTGACCTGTATCTGTAGTGTGTTGGTGTGTGGGGGTGGGGGATATGACTGTGACCTGTATCTGTAGTGTGTTGGTGTGTGTGGGGGTGGGGGATATGGCTGTGACCTGTATCTGTAGTGTGTTGGTGTCTGTGGGGTGGGGTGGGGGATATGGCTGTGAAATGTATCTGTAGTGTGTTGGTGTGTCTGTGGGGTGGGGGATATGGCTGTGACCTGTATCTGTAGTGTGTTGGTGTCTGTGGGGTGGGGTGGGGGATATGGCTGTGACCTGTATCTGTAGTGTGTTGGTGTGTCTGTGGGGTGGGGGATATGGCTGTGACCTGTATCTGTAGTGTGTTGGTGTGTCTGTGGGGTGGGGGATATGGCTGTGACCTGTATCTGTAGTGTGTTGGTGTGTCTGTGTGGTGGGGGATATGGCTGTGACCTGTATCTGTAGTGTGTTGGTGTGTGGGGGTGGGGGGATATGGCTGTGACCTGTATCTGTAGTGTGTTGGTGTGTGTGGGGTGGGGGATATGGCTGTGACCTGTATCTGTAGTGTGTTGGTGTGTGTGTGGGGGTGGGGGATATGGCTGTGAAATGTATCTGTAGTGTGTTGGTGTGTCTGTGGGGTGGGGGATACGACTGTGACCTGTATCTGTAGTGTGTTGGTGTGTGGGGGTGGGGGATATGACTGTGACCTGTATCTGTAGTGTGTTGGTGTGTGTGGGGTGGGGGATATGGCTGTGAAATGTATCTGTAGTGTGTTGGTGTGTCTGTGGGGTGGGGATATGACTGTGACCTGTATCTGTAGTGTGTTGGTGTGTCTATGGGGTGGGGTGGGGGATATGGCTGTGACCTGTATCTGTAGTGTGTTGGTGTGTGTGGGGTGGGGGATATGACTGTGACCTGTATCTGTAGTGTGTTGGTGTGTGGGGGTGGGGGGATATGGCTGTGACCTGTATCTGTAGTGTGTTGGTGTGTCTGTGGGGTGGGGGATATGACTGTGACCTGTATCTGTAGTATGTTGGTGTGTCTGTGGGGTGGGGGATATGGCTGTGACCTGTATCTGTAGTGTGTTGGTGTGTGTGGGGTGGGGGATATGGCTGTGACCTGTATCTGTAGTATGTTGGTGTGTGTGGGGTGGGGGATATGACTGTGACCT
Organism: Oncorhynchus nerka; assembly: GCF_034236695.1. Taxonomy (NCBI): domain Eukaryota; kingdom Metazoa; phylum Chordata; class Actinopteri; order Salmoniformes; family Salmonidae; genus Oncorhynchus; species Oncorhynchus nerka. The sequence goes on from NC_088398.1 coordinate 3,829,198, forward strand.
GTATCTGTAGTGTGTTGGTGTGTGTGGGGTGGGGGGATATGGCTGTGACCTGTATCTGTAGTATGTTGGTGTGTGTGGGGTGGGGGATATGACTGTGACCTGTATCTGTAGTGTGTTGGTGTGTGGGGGGGGGATATGACTGTGACCTGTATCTGTAGTGTGTTGGTGTGTCTGTGGGGTGGGGGATATGGCTGTGACCTGTATCTGTAGTGTGTTGGTGTGGGTGGGGTGGGGGATATGACTGTGACCTGTATCTGTAGTGTGTTGGTGTGTCTGTGGGGTGGGGGATATGACTGTGACCTGTATCTGTAGTGTGTTGATGTGTGTGGGGTGGGGGATATGACTGTGACCTGTATCTGTAGTGTGTTGGTGTGTCTGTGGGGTGGGGTGGGGGATATGGATGTGACCTGTATCTGTAGTGTGTTGGTGTGTCTGTGGGGTGGGGGATATGGCTGTGACCTGTATCTGTAGTGTGTTGGTGTGTCTGTGGGGTGGGGTGGGGGATATGACTGTGACCTGTATCTGTAGTGTGTTGGTGTGTGGGGGTGGGGGATATGGCTGTGACCTGTATCTGTAGTGTGTTGGTGTGTGGGGGTGGGGTGGGGGATATGGCTGTGACCTGTATCTGTAGTGTGTTGGTGGGGTGGGGGATATGACTGTGACCTGTATCTGTAGTGTGTTGGTGTGTGTGTGGGGTGGGGGATATGACTGTGACCTGTATCTGTAGTGTGTTGGTGTGTCTGTGGGGTGGGGGATATGACTGTGACCTGTATCTGTAGTGTGTTGGTGTGTGGGGGGTGGGGGATATGGCTGTGACCTGTATCTGTAGTGTGTTGGTGTGTGGGGGTGGGGGATATGGCTGTGACCTGTATCTGTAGTGTGTTGGTGTGTGTGTGGGTGGGGGATATGACTGTGACCTGTATCTGTAGTGTGTTGGTGTGTGTGGGGTGGGGGATATGGCTGTGACCTGTATCTGTAGTGTGTTGGTGTGTGTGTGGGGTGGGGGATATGACTGTGACCTGTAGTGTGTTGGTGTGTGTGGGGTGGGGGATATGACTGTGACCTGTATCTGTAGTGTGTTGGTGTGTTTGTGGGGTGGGGGATATGACTGTGACCTGTATCTGTAGTGTGTTGGTGTGTGTGGGGTGGGGGATATGACTGTGACCTGTATCTGTAGTGTGTTGGTGTCTGTGGGGTGGGGGATATGGCTGTGACCTGTATCTGTAGTGTGTTGTTGTGTGTGTGGGGTGGGGGATATGGCTGTGACCTGTATCTGTAGTGTGTTGGTGTGTGTGTGGGGTGGGGGATATGACTGTGACCTGTTTCTGTAGTGTGTTGGTGTGTCTGTGGGGTGGGGTGGGGTGGGGGATATGACTGTGACCTGTATCTGTAGTGTGTTGGTGTGGGTGGGGTGGGGGATATGACTGTGACCTGTATCTGTAGTGTGTTGGTGTGTGTGGGGGATATGGCTGTGACCTGTATCTGTAGTGTGTTGGTGTGTGGGGTGGGGTGGGGGATATGACTGTGACCTGTATCTGTAGTGTGTTGGTGTGTGGGGGGTGGGGATATGGCTGTTACCTGTATCTGTAGTGTGTTGGTGTGTCTGTGGGGTGGGGGATATGGCTGTGACCTGTATCTGTAGTGTGTTGGTGTGTGGGGGTGGGGGATATGACTGTGACCTGTATCTGTAGTGTGTTGGTGTGTGGGGTGGGGTGGGGGATATGACTGTGACCTGTATCTGTAGTGTGTTGGTGTGTGGGGGGTGGGGGATATGGCTGTGACCTGTATCTGTAGTGTGTTGGTGTGTGTGGGGTGGGGGATATGACTGTGACCTGTATCTGTAGTGTGTTGGTGTGTGGGGGGGGGGATATGACTGTGACCTGTATCTGTAGTGTGTTGGTGTGTGGGGTGGGGTGGGGGATATGACTGTGACCTGTATCTGTAGTGTGTTGGTGTGTGGGGGTGGGGGATATGGCTGTGACCTGTATCTGTAGTGTGTTGGTGTGTCTGTGGGGTGGGGGATATGACTGTGACCTGTATCTGTAGTGTGTTGGTGTATGGGGGTGGGGGATATGACTGTGACCTGTATCTGTAGTGTGTTGGTGTGTGGGGGGTGGGGGATATGGCTGTGACCTGTATCTGTAGTGTGTTGGTGTGTGTGTGGGGTGGGGGGTGGGGGATATGACTGTGACCTGTATCTGTAGTGTGTGGTACAGTCCCATAGTACCAGATGGGTTAACAATCTTTGGATGGGATTTGACTCTAGAATGTCATAAAAGAGACCAGGAAGTGTTCCCTGGAGCCAACGGTTCATGTTGTTTCACTCAGTCCCAGTCAAATCCATGGAGGTCTATTTACCGGGAGGAGGTCCATCTGGCTCCTAGTGTGGACATACTTCCTGAGGAACCTTGGAATGTATGACATCACTGTCTGATCCAGCCACATCTCATTCTACAGTCAATATGACATAATCATAATGGATTTTTGTCCTGTGTGATTTTAACTATCAGAGAGGAGTTGTGTGTGTGTTTCTTGTGTTTGTGTGTGTGCGTGTTTCTTGTGTTTGTGTGTGCGTGTTTCTGTGCGTGCGTGTGTGTGTATTGTATTATGAGGGGGTTAGTGTGGTTTGGTTGGCCACACACACTCTCCTAGTGTTAAACATGTGTACCAGTGGCATTAACAACAGTCCTGTGATGGTTCACTCACCAGGCTACATATTTGTGTGGGTGTACTATGTGAATGTGTGTCACAACATTCTATGTTTAAGCCCGATCATGTGTGTGTACATGTGTTTACTCTGTTGCATAGAAGCAATAGGGGAACTGAGAGAGGGATAGAGGAAGGAGGGAGAGGAGAAAATTAGAGGAGGGGGGGGAGTGACTCATTTAAGTAGTAGTGAAAGAAGGTATTGTGTATAGAAATCTGTATGCAGAGGGAGGGAGGGGAGATGAGGAGAGAAGGGCATAGCAAACACCGGGAGAGGGAGAGAGACCCGAGAGAGCAAGAGAGGTCACAGAGAGGTAGAGATAGATATAGAGGTAGAGAGAGATGGAGCACTCACAGAGAGATAGATAGAGAGAGAGATAGATAGAGAGGTAGATAGATATATAGATAGATAGATAGATAGAGAGGTAGAGAGGTAGAGAGGTAGATAGAGTGATCACAGAGGTAGAGATGGAGAATGATCACAGAGGTTGAGAGATAGATAGAGGTGCTGAAAGAAAGAGAGTGGGTAGAGAAATGCAATACACTCTTAGATTTTTTTTGTGTGGAAATGGAACCCAAAAGGATTCTACCTGGAACCAAAAAGGTTCTACCTGGAACCAAAAACGTTCTACCTTGAAACAAAAAGGTTCTACCTGGAACCAAAAAGGGTTAATCAAAATGGTTCTCCTATGGGACAGCCAAAGAATCCTTTTAGGTTCTAGATAGCCCTTTTTTTCTATGAGTGTAGGTCAGAGATAGGGGTCAGAAAGTTACTGGGGTTAATGGGGAATATAGCTAGAGGCAGAGCGAGAGAGAGAGAGTGTGAGAGAGACATAGACATACAGAGGGATAGAGAGAGACAGAGACATACAAAGAGAGAGAGAGAGAGGCGGAGAGATAGAGATAGAGACAGAGAGAGAGATAGATGGAGAGAGAGAGACAGAGATAGATGGAGAGAGACAGAGATAGATGGAGAGAGAGATAGAGACTGAGATAGATGGAGAGAAAGAGACGGAGATAGAGAGAGACAGCAGGAAGAGAAAGGGAAGTATGTGACAGAGGAAGACGAGAAGGATTCATGGAAAGGTACACAAGCGGAAAGAGAGAGTGTGTGCATGTGTAAGAAGAGCAGAGGTTTTAGGATGAGAGAGAAAGAGAGGAGAGGAAAGTGTGGAATGTGGAGAGAAACCGACTGAAGGAGAGAAAAACGAGAGGAGTACACTTTGACCTGACTTCTGAGTGAAAGGAACTATTAAGAAAGACTACACCTCTTCTTTTCTCTCACACACTCCCCCTCTCTGTCTTCTCTCTCTTTCATTCTTCCCTTGCTCTCTTTCCCACATCTACTCTAGAGTCAATATTTACTCAGTGTCAAAGGAGCATGCCTCCACACAACAAGCACCTAGGCCTTATCTACTGTATCTAATATACACTATATATACAAAAGTATGTGGACACCCCTTCAAATTAGTGGTCAGCCATACCCGTTATGTATAAAATCAAGCACACCACCATGCAATCTCCATAGACAAACATTGTAGACAAACTTTGGCAGTAGAATGGCTCTTACTGAAGAGCTCAATGACTTTCAATGTGGCACCATCATAGGATGCCACCTATCCAACAAGTCAGTTCTTCAAATTTTTGCCCTGCTAGAGCTGCCCCAGTCAACTGTAAGTGCTGTTATTGTGAAGTGGAAATGTCTAGGAGCAACAACGTCTCAGCCGCGAAGTGGTAGGCCACACAAGCTCACAGAACGGGACCGCCGAGTGCTGAAGCGCGTAGCACGTAAAAATCGTCTGTCCTCGGTTGCAACACTCACTACCTAGTTCCAAACTGCCTCTGGAAACAACGTCAGCACAAGAGCTGTTTGTCTGGAGCATAATGAAAGATCACCATGCACAATGCCAAGCGTCTGCTGGTGTGGTATAAAGCTTGTCGCCATTAGGCTCTGGAGCAGTGGAAATGCGTTCTCTCGAGTGAGGAATCACACTTCACCATCTGGCAGTCTGACGGACGAGTCTAGGAGAACGCTACCTACCTGAATGCTTAGTGTCAACTTTGATGGAGGAGGAATAATGTTCTGTGGCTGTTTTTCATGGTTCGGGCAAGGCCCCTTAGTTCCAGTGAAGGGAAATCTTAACACTACAGCATTCAATGACATTCTATATTTTTTATTTTATTATTATATATATATTTTATTTTATTATTATATATATTTTTTGTGTACTTTTTACGCCTTTTTCTTCCCAATTTTGTGGTATCCAATTGGTAGTTACAGTCTTGTCCCATCGCTGCACCTCCCGTACGGACTTGGGAGAGGCGAAGGTCGAGAACCTTGCATCCACCGAAACACGACCCTGCCAAGCTGCACTGCTTCTTGACACACTGCTGGCTTAACCCATAACCCAGCTGCACCAATGTGTTGGAGGAAACACCGTACAACTGGCAACACGAGTCAGCTTGCAGGCACCCGGCCCGCCACAAGGAGTTGCTAGAGCTCGATTGGACAAGGACATCCCAGCCGGCCAAATGATGGGCCAATTGTGCACTGCCTCATGAGTCTCCCGGTCGCGGCCTGTGATCAAAGCCGGGTCTGTAGTGACGCCTCTAGCACTGCGACGCTGTGTAACTCGGGAGGCCCCAGAAATGCTTTGTCGAGATCGGTGTAGAAGAACTTGACTGGTCTGCACAGAGGCCTGACCTCAACCCCATTGAACACATTTGGGATGAATTGGAACGCCGACATCAGTACCCAAGCTCACTAATGCTCTTGTGGCTGAATGGAAGCAAGTCCCTGCAGCAATGTTCCAACATCTAGTGGAAAGCCTTCCCAGAAGAGTACATTTACATTTTACATTTAAGTCATTTAGCAGACGCTCTTATCTGGAGCGACTTACAAATTGGTGCGTTCACCTTAAGACATCCAGTGGAACAGCCACTTTACAATAGTGCATCTAAATCTTTTAAGGGGGGGTGAGAAGGATTACTTTATCCTATCCTAGGTATTCCTGAAAGAGGTGGGGTTTCAGGTGTCTCCGGAAGGTGGTGATTGACTCCGCTGTCCTGGCGTCGTGAGGGAGTTTGTTCCACCATTGGGGGGCCAGAGCAGCGAACAGTTTTGACTGGGCTGCGCGGGAACTGTACTTCCTCAGTGGTAGGGAGGCGAGCAGGCCAGAGGTGGATGAACGCAGTGCCCTTGTTTGGGTGTAGGGCCTGATCAGAGCCTGGAGGTACTGAGGTGCCGTTCCCCTCACAGCTCCGTAGGCAAGCACCATGGTCTTGTAGCGGATGCGAGCTTCAACTGGAAGCCAGTGGAGAGAGCGGAGGAGCGGGGTGACGTGAGAGAACTTGGGAAGGTTGAACACCAGACGGGCTGCGGCGTTCTGGATGAGTTGTAGGGGTTTAATGGCACAGGCAGGGAGCCCAGCCAACAGCGAGTTGCAGTAATCCAGACGGGAGATGACAAGTGCCTGGATTAGGACCTGCGCTGCTTCCTGTGTGAGGCAGGGTCGTACTCTGCGGATGTTGTAGAGCATGAACCTACAAGAACGGGCCACCGCCTTGATGTTAGTTGAGAACGACAGGGTGTTGTCCAGGATCACGCCAAGGTTCTTAGCGCTCTGGGAGGAGGACACAATGGAGTTGTCAACCGTGATGGCGAGATCATGGAACGGGCAGTCCTTCCCCGGGAGGAAGAGCAGCTCCGTCTTGCCGAGGTTCAGCTTGAGGTGGTGATCCGTCATCCACACTGATATGTCTGCCAGACATGCAGAGATGCGATTCGCCACCTGGTCGTTATAGCAGCAAAGGGGGGACCAACTCCATAATAAGGCCCATGATTTTGGGAATGAGATGTTCGACGAGCAGGTGTCCACATACTTCTGGCCATGTATATAATATACTATACGACTGCATCTATAACAATCAGTGTATAATGAGAGATGTATGACAGCTTTATCACAGGATCAGTATTAAGAGCAGTACAGTTTACTGTATGGTCTAAGATAAGTACCGCTTGAGTTACACTGCTGGTAGAAGTTGCTGCTAGGCACAGATCTGGGATCAGCTTACCCTTGCTAAACTACTGATCTTAGGTCAGTTTCTGGAGGCAACTTCATCCACCCTGATTTACAGCATGATCCAAGTACTGTCAAATGTATCATATGGTGTAGTTGAAGCAACAATTACTCTAAAAACGGGTATGTAATGTCTGAACAGCCAGTACATAATACCATGTATTATCATGGTATTGGACTCACACACAACAGAGATGGATGTTGAGAGAGACGTATCCTGCCCTCTCTCCCAAAGTCTTGGCTAAGATAACGGCAGTATTGTTCTCTGAAAAGTTCAGCAATGACAAAATTATTATTGTTTAGAGTCGTTATGAAGTCCCGAACAGACCCAGATGTGCTGGGTAGGACACACACACACACACACACACACACACACACACTTTGTCGAGTGGAGTGTATGTGTAATTATTATCAGCCATGCTATCCATACTGACTAAGTTTGTTTTCTTCTGGGTCCCTTCCAAATAGCTCCAGGGGCAGCGGTGTCCTTGTGACCCAGTGCTGCATCCAAACTCCTGTGTGTGTTTGTGAAGTGTTCAGAGAAGTAGAACATGTTCATTTCTCATTTGACTCTATCCTTCTAGTGAACAGACACAATGAGTATGTCTCAGTGTACATCTGTTTCAATGTGATGACCTGATAACGTGGGTCGTCCATCTTGGGAGGTGGTGGACAGACAGACAGCTGGCTTCCTGTGCAGTGATGTATGAGAGTCTATTGTAGTGTTTATCACATGGAGGCTCGGCTTCCTCCTGGGTCAAGGCTAACTCTGAGACATGGCTGGAGACTCCTATGGCTGGAGACTGACTGACTGTGGTGTCGTTGGAGTCTACATCCATGTCCATATCTCAGGGTTATAGGTCAAGGCTAACTCTGAGACATGGCTGGAGACTCCTATGGCTAGAGACTGACTGACTGTGGTGTCGTTGGAGTCTACATCCATGTCCATATCTCAGGGTTATAGGTCAAGGCTAACTCTGAGACATGGCTGGAGACTCCTATGGCTGGAGACTGACTGACTGTGGTGTCGTTGGAGTCTACATCCATGTCCATATCTCAGGGTTATAGGTCAAGGCTAACTCTGAGACATGGCTGGAGACTCCTATGGCTGGAGACTGACTGACTGTGGTGTCGTTGGAGTCTACATCCATGTCCATATCTCAGGGTTATAGGTCAAGGCTAACTCTGAGACATGGCTGGAGACTCCTATGGCTGGAGACTGACTGACTGTGGTGTCGTTGGAGTCTACATCCATGTCCATATCTCAGGGTTATAGGTCAAGGCTAACTCTGAGACATGGCTGGAGACTCCTATATGGCTGGAGACTGACTGACTGTGGTGTCGTTGGAGTCTACATCCATGTCCATATCTCAGGGTTATAGGTCAAGGCTAACTCTGAGACATGGCTGGAGACTCCTATGGCTGGAGACTGACTGACTGTGGTGTCGTTGGAGTCTACATCCATGTCCATATCTCAGGGTTATAGGTCAAGGCTAACTCTGAGACATGGCTGGAGACTCCTATGGCTGGAGACTGACTGACTGTGGTGTCGTTGGAGTCTACATCCATGTCCATATCTCAGGGTTATAGGTCAAGGCTAACTCTGAGACATGGCTGGAGACTCCTATGGCTGGAGACTGACTGACTGTGGTGTCGTTGGAGTCTACATCCATGTCCATATCTCAGGGTTATAGGTCAAGGCTAACTCTGAGACATGGCTGGAGACTCCTATGGCTGGAGACTGACTGACTGTGGTGTCGTTGGAGTCTACATCCATGTCCATATCTCAGGGTTATAGGTCAAGGCTAACTCTGAGACATGGCTGGAGACTCCTATATGGCTGGAGACTGACTGACTGTGGTGTCGTTGGAGTCTACATCCATGTCCATATCTCAGGGTTATAGGTCAAGGCTAACTCTGAGACATGGCTGGAGACTCCTATATGGCTGGAGACTGACTGACTGTGGTGTCGTTGGAGTCTACATCCATGTCCATATCTCAGGGTTATAGGTCAAGGCTACAGGCTGGAAAACATGCTTTATCATTAGCCAGGTCAGAATAGTTAGAACAGTTAGGAAGCTGACCAACAGATTACACATAAACCCACCTGGAAGTGTGTGAGTTGTTTGTGTGTATCTTTGTCTGTTTCTGTGTGTTATTGAGTTGATATGTACAGCTGTTTAGTGATGTGAGGCCCTGGACAGGCTGAGAGGACTAGGGGCCATTCCCAGGTGGGCAATCCCTGTTCCGTCACCTAGATGATCCGTGTGAAAACAGCTGCAGAGGAAGGTTCCCAAGAATGTCTGTTCCCCTAAGGAGTTAACTAGGGCACACCCAGGAGGGTTTGTGTGGTCAACAATAGCTTTCACAGTGGAATGTTCTGTGTGCTCAAGACTTAGCGTTTGTGTGTTTACAGAACTTCTGTGTTTTGCTGTTTATGGGCATTCCAATAGTGTTTTTCTGTCTGTGTTTGTAGAAGTGCAGTTGATTGGTCTGTCAGTGTGGGCATCCTCTCTGTCCTCTGTACTGTGTGGCACAGCGGAGGTTGTTGAAGGGAGGACGGCTCATAGTAATGCCTGGAATGGAGTCAATGGAATAGTCCTCCCCTCAGCACCCTCCACTGGTGTGGCAGTAAGAGTAGACCTCAGTAGTACAAAGCCCCTGGGCCTTGGGGAGGGAGACCCTGGTTGATTTCCCTCTCACTAATGGCCCTATTCATTACAGACAGACCCTCCCCTCCTTCTCCTTCTCACCCTTCGTCCCCTCCTCCCTCCTCCCTCCTTCTCCCCCCTCGACTCCCCTCCTCCCCCTCCATCCTATTTCTCACCCATCTTCTCCCTTCTCCCCCTCCTCTCTCCTCCCCTCCAGTAAAACACACCTGTAACTCCCTCCTCCCCTCCAGTAAGACACACCTGTAACTCCCCCTCCCCTCCAGTAAAACACACCTGTAACTCCCCCTCCTCCCCTCCAGTAAAACACACCTGTAACTCCCCCTCCTCCCCTCCAGTAAAACACACCTGTAACTCCCTCCTCCCCTCCAGTAAAACACACCTGTAACTCCCTCCTCCCCCAGTAAAACACACCTGTAACTCCCCTCCTCCCTCCAGTAAAACACACCTGTAACTCCCTCCTCCCTCCAGTAAAACACACCTGTAACTCCCTCCTCCCCCCAGTAAAACACACCTGTAACTCCCTCTTCCTCCAGTAAAACACACCTGTAACTCTCTCCTCCCCTCCAGTAAAACACACCTGTAACTCTCTCCTCCCCTCCAGTAAAACACACCTGTAACTCTCTCCTCCCCTCCAGTAAAACACACCTGTAACTCCCTCCTCCCTCCAGTAAAACACACCTGTAACTCCCTCCTCCCTCCAGTAAAACACACCTGTAACTCCCTCCTCCCCTCCAGTAAAACACACCTGTAACTCCCTCCTCCCCTCCAGTAAAACACACCTGTAACTCCCTCCTCCCCTCCAGTAAAACACACCTGTAACTCCCTCCTCCCCTCCTGTAACTTAGCTTACTGTAACTTACTCCCTCTGTCTTTCATTTGCTCACACAACTACTGCCATGCATCCACTCTCTCTTTCCTTCTCTCTTTCTTCTACCTATTCATTACAGACCCCCTATCCTCCTCCTATCCTCCCCCTTTGCCCAGCTCTAAAGCACAGCACACCTATAACTTTCACTGGCCTACAACAATATTCTCTGGCTCTCTCACAGGTCTATTCAGTAGCTATTACTCTCTCCCCTTTACCCTTCTCACTCCTTCTCCCCCTTTCTCCTCCCCCAGTAGTAAAACATACCTCAGACTTTAACTGCTCTACTAGAATGGTCTTCACTCTCTCTGTCTTTCACCAGTCTATAGAACTACAGTGACTTGTATCTTTCACCAGTCTATAGAACTACAGTGACTTGTATCTTTCACCAGTCTATAGAACTACAGTGACTTGTATCTTTCACCAGTCTGTATAACTACAGTGACTTGTATCTTTCACCAGTCTATAGAACTACAGTGACTTGTATCTTTCACCAGTCTATAGAACTACAGTGACTTGTATCTTTCACCAGTCTATAGAACTACAGTGACTTGTATCTTTCACCAGTCTATAGAACTACAATGACTTGTATCTTTCACCAGTCTATAGAACTACAGTGACTTGTTGTATCTTTCAACAGTCTATAGAACTACAGTGACTTGTATCTTTCAGTCTATAGAACTACAGTGACTTGTATCTTTCCGTCTATAGAACTACAGTGACTTGTATCTTTCAGTCTATAGAACTACAGTGACTTGTATCTTTCACCAGTCTATAGAACTACAGTGACTTGTATCTTTCACCAGTCTATAGAACTACAGTGACTTGTATCTTTCACCAGTCTATAGAACTACAGTGACTTGTATCTTTCACCAGTCTATAGAACTCCAGTGACTTGTATCTTTCACCAGTCTATAGAACTCCAGTGACTTGAATCTTTCACCAGTCTATAGAACTACAGTGACTTGAATCTTTCACCAGTCTATAGAACTACAGTGACTTGTATCTTTCACCAGTCTATAGAACTACAGTGACTTGAATCTTTCACCAGTCTGTAGAACTACAGTGACTTGAATCTTTCACCAGTCTGTAGAAGAATGTGAACCCTTTGGAAATACCTGGATTTCTGCATAAATTGGTCATAAAACTTGATCTGATCTTCATCTAGGTCATGACAATAGACAAACACAGTCTGCTTAAACTAATAACACACAAACAATTATACGTTTTCATGTCTTTATTGAACACACTGTGTAAACATTCACAGTGCAGGGTGGAAAAAGTATGTGATCCCTTGGATTTAATAACTGGTTGACCCTCCTTTGTCAGCAATAACCTCAACCAAACGTTTTCTGTAGTTGCGGATCAGACCTGCACAACAGTCAGGAGGAATTTTGGGCCATCCCTCTTTACAAAACTGTTTCAGTTCGGCAATATTCTTGGGATGTCTGGTGTGAACTACTCTCTTGAGGTCATGCCACAGCATCTCAATTGGGTTGAGTTCAGGACTCTGACTGGGCCACTCCAGAAGGCGTATTTTCTTCTGTTGAAGCCATTCTGTTCTTGATTTACTTCTGTGTTTTGGGTCGTTGTCCTGTTTTATCACCCAACTTCTGTTGAGCTTCAATTGGAGGACAGATAGCCTAACATTCTCCTTCAAAATGTCTTGATTAACTTGGTAACTCATTTTTCGGTCGGTGATAGCAAGCTGTCCAGGCCCTGCAGCAGCCAGCAAAGCAGCCCCAAACCATGATACTCCCTCCACCATGCTTTACAGTTGGGATTAGGTTTTGATGTTTGTGTGCTGTGCCTTTTTCTCTCCACACACAGTGTTGTGTGTTCCATCCTTCCAAACAAATCAACTGTAGTTTCATCTCTCCACAGAATATTTTGCCAGTAGCGCTGTGGAACATCCAGGTGCACTTTTGCAAACGTCATACGTGCAGCAATGTTTTTTTTTGGACAGCGGTGGCTTCTTCTGTGGTGTCCTCCCATGAACACCATTCCAGAGATTTCTGTAAGTCTTTAGCTAACACTCTAGGATTCTTCTTAACCTCATTGAGCATTCTGCACTGTGCTCTTGCAGTCATCTTTGCAGGAGGACGGCCACTCCTAGGGAGAGTAGCAACAGTGCTGAACTTTCTACATTTATTGACAATTTGTCTTACCGTGGACTGATGAACATCAAGGCTTTTAGAGATACTTTTGTGAACCTTTCCAGATTTATGCAAGTCAACAATTCTTAATCTTAGGTATTCTGAGATCTCTTTTGTTTGAGGCATGGTTTACATCAGCAAATTGTCATGCCCTGACCATAGAGAGCCTGTTATTCTCTATGTTGGTTTGGTCAGGGTGTAACTAGGGTGGGTCATCTAGGTCATTTGTATATCTATGTTGGCCTGATATGGTTCCCATTCAGAGGCAGCTGTTTATCGTTGTCTCTGATTGGGGATCATATTTAGGTAGCCATTTTCCCCATTGTGTTTGTGTTTGTGGGATCTTGTTGCCTGTCAGCACTATTTGTACAGCTTCACGTTTCGTTCGTTGATTTTGTTGATTGTGTTCGGTGTTCTTTTATTAAAAGGAAAATGTACGCCTACCACGCTGCACCTTGGTTCATTCCTTATAACGAACGTGACACCAATGCTTCTTGTGAATAGAAAACTCACATTTTATAAGTGTTTTTTTATAGGGAAAGGAAGCTCTAACCAACATCTCCAATCTTGTTTCATTGATTGGACTCCAGGTTAGCTGACTCCTGACTCCAATTAGCTTTTGGAGCAGTCATTAGCCTAGGAGTTCACATACTTTTTCCAACCTACACTGTGAATGTTTACATTATGTATTCAATATAGACAAGAAAAATACATGTGTTTGTCTATTGTTGTGACCTAGATGAAGATCCAATCAAATTTGATGACCAATTGATGCAGAAATGCAGGTCATTCCAAAGGGTTCACATACATTTCTTGCCACTGTAGACTTGTTGTGAGAAGATTCCGTAGATCACTGAAGTTCTGTGTTATTCTAGGAATGTTTCTGTTCCATGTTTCTGACGTCTGTAACAGTTGATTTATTACACCCTTCTTCTTTCATTTCCCCATTGCCTCTCTTTCTCCTCTTTCTTCAGTTTCAATACTGTCACAAAACCCTCACTCTCTTTCTCCTCTTTCTTCAGTTTCAATACTGTCACAACTCTCTCTCTCTTTCTCCTCTTTCTTCAGTTTCAATACTGTCACAAAACTCTCACTCTTTCTCTCCTCCCCCTGTCACTTTACCCCTCCCTTTTCCATCTATTCATTCACCCCTGTATTCAGACTCTCCCAAGCAATGTAGATATAGAGAAACGTATAACCCTGCCTACACACGCACGCAGGCAAACAAACACGCACACACACGCACACACACAAGTGCGCACCCACACACACACACACACATGCATGCACGCAAGCACACACACGCACACATATACAGTTAAAAGGAAAAAAATATGCATTCCCTTACAATTCCACAGACCCTCTCTGCTGCTCATAAAACACATAGTAAACTCATAGTACACACACATTCTACACATTGAATTTCTCACTCCCTATTCAGTCACTTAGCCTCCCTCTGTTTTACACACACTAAACGCTATAAGAAGAGAACCATGTAACTCCTGCCTGCAGTACCTAGACAATAACACATACATGACAACACACCCTTTCTCTTTCTGACTGTTTCTCTAGCCTCCATCTATTCATTAGGCTCTTCTCCTCCATTCACTGTTCTTTACTGTTTATACACACACACACACACTGAAGCACCCACAATCCATTGTATGAACCTTTTGAACGTATTTTTCACACATTCTCTCATTGACATAAACAGTCACGGGTTATTTTTTTAAACTGGTGGTGTACGTGCGTATGTGTGTGAGTGTGTGAGTGTGTATGTTCACTTGACTGTCCAGATGAGTAGAGTGTCTTTTTAAACTTTCCAGCTGTTGGTGACAGCTGTGTGACTGGAAGAAGGAGAGAGAGGGCGAGAGAACAAAAGAGAGAAGAGGGAGAGGAGAGAGAAAGAAAGAGGGGAAGAAAGAGAGGAGAGAGAGAGGGGAGAGTGGAAGAAAGAGAGGAGAGAGAGAGAGAAGAAAGAGAGGAGAGAGAGAGAGAGAGAAGATAGAGGGGAGAGTGGAAGAAAGAGAGGGGAGAGTGGAAGAAAGAGAGGGGAGAGTGAGAGGAGAGAGTGGAAGAAAGAGAGGAGAGAGTGGAAGAAAGAGGGGAGAGAGTGGAAGAGGAGAGAGTGGAAGAAAGAGAGAAGAGAGAGAAGATAGAGAGGAGAGAGTGGAAGAAAGAGAGGAGAGAGTGGAAGAAAGAGAGGAGAGAGCAAGAGGAGAGTGGAAGAGAGAGTAGAAGAAAGAGAGGAGAGAGTGGAAGAAAGAGAGGGAGAGAGGAAGAAAGAGAGAGTGGAAGATAGAGAGGAGAGAGTGGAAGAAAGAGAGGAGAGAGTTAAAGAAAGAGGAGAGAGTGGAAGAAAGAGAGGAGAGAGTGGAAGAAAGAGGAGAGAGTGGAAGAAAGAGGAGAGAGAGATTGGAAGAAAGAGAGGAGAGAGAGGAGAGAGTGGAAGAAAGAGAGGAGAGAGAGAGGAGAGAGTGGAAGAAAGAGAGGAGAGAGAGGAGAGAGTGGAAGAAAGAGAGAGAGAGAGGAGAGAGTGGAAGAAAGAGAGGAGAGAGAGAAGAGAGAGGAGAGAGTGGAAGAAAGAGAGGAGATAGAGGAGAGAGTGGAAGAAAGAGAGGAGAGAGAGGAGAGAGTGGAAGAAAGAGAGGAGAGAGAGGAGAGAGTGGAAGAAAGAGTGGAAGAAAGAGAGGAGAGAGTGGAAGAAAGAGGGGAGAGAGTGGAAGAGAGGAGAGAGTGGAAGAAAGAGAGAAGAGAGAGAAGATAGAGAGGAGAGAGTGGAAGAAAGAGAGGAGAGAGTGGAAGAAAGAGAGGAGAGAGCAAGAGGAGAGTGGAAGAGAGAGTAGAAGAAAGAGAGGAGAGAGTGGAAGAAAGAGAGGAGAGAGTGGAAGAAAGAGAGAGAGTGGAAGATAGAGAGGAGAGAGTGGAAGAAAGAGAGGAGAGAGTTAAAGAAAGAGGAGAGAGTGGAAGAAAGAGAGGAGAGAGTGGAAGAAAGAGGAGAGAGTGGAAGAAAGAGAGGAGAGAGATTGGAAGAAAGAGAGGAGAGAGAGGAGAGAGTGGAAGAAAGAGAGGAGAGAGAGGAGAGAGTGGAAGAAAGAGAGGAGAGAGAGAGGAGAGAGTGGAAGAAAGAGAGGAGAGAGAGGAGAGAGGAGAGAGTGGAAGAAAGAGAGGAGAGAGAGAAGAGAGAGGAGAGAGGGAAGAAAGAGAGGAGATAGAGGAGAGAGGAAGAAAGAGAGGAGAGAGAGGAGAGAGTGGAAGAAAGAGAGGAGAGAGAGAGAGAGTGGAAGAAAGAGGAGAGAGAGAAGAGAGAGGAGAGAGTGGAAGAAAGAGAGGAGAGAGAGAAGAGAGAGGAGAGAGTGGAAGAAAGAGAGGAGAGAGAGGAGAGAGTGGAAGAAAGAGAGGAGAGAGAGGAGAGAGTGGAAGAAAGAGAGAAGAGAGAGGAGAGAGTGGAAGAAAGAGAGGAGAGAGAGAAGATAGAGAGGAGAGAGAGAAGATAGAGACGATAGAGAGGAGAGAGTGGAAGAAAGAGAGGAGAGAGAGGGGAAAGTGGAAGAAAGAGAGGAGAGAGAGAGAGAGAGAAGAGAGGAGAGAGAGAGAGTGAGAGGAGAGAGTGGAAGAAAGAGAGGAGAGAGTGGAAGAAAGAGGGGAGAGAGTGGAAGAGAGGAGAGAGTGGAAGAGAGAGAAGATAGAGGAGAGAGTGGAAGAAAGAGTGGAGAGTGGAAGAAAGAGAGAGAGAGAAGATAGAGTGGAAGAAAGAGAGGAGAGAGAGAAGAGAGAGGAGAGAGTGGAAGAAAGAGAGGAGAGAGAGAAGAGAGAGGAGACAGTGGAAGAAAGAGAGGAGACAGTGGAAGAAAGAGAGAGAGAGTGGAAGAAAGAGGAGAGAGTGGAAGAAAGGAGAGAGAAGAAAGAGAGGAGAGAGAGAAAGATAGCGAGGAGAGTGGAAGAAAGAGGAGAGAGAGAAGATAGAGTGGAAGAAAGAGAGGAGAGAGAGAAGAGAAGATAGAGAGAGGTAGAGTGGAAGAAAGAGAGAGAGAGAGAAGATAGCGAGGAGAGAGTGGAAGAAAGAGGAGAGAGAGAGAGAAGATAGAGGAGAGAGTGGAAGAAAGAGAGGAGAGAGAGAAGATAGAGGAGAGAGTGGAAGAAAGAGAGGAGAGAGAGTGGAAGAAAGAGAGGAGAGAGAGAGAGAAGATAGAGAGAGAGAACATAGAGAGAAGATGGAGTGGAAGAGAGGAGAGAGGAGAAGATAGCGAGGAGAGAGTGGAAGAAAGAGAGGAGAGAGTGGAAGAAAGAAGAGAGAGTGGAAGAAAGAGAGGAGAGAGAGAGAGAGAGTGGAAGAAAGATGGAGAGGAGAGAGGAGAGCGTGGAAGAAAGAGAGGAGAGAGAGAAGATAGCGAGGAGAGAGAGAGGAGAGAGTGGAAGAAAGAGAGGAGAGAGAGGAGAGAGTGGAAGAAAGAGAAGAGAGAGGAGAGAGTGGAAGAAAGAGAGGAGAGAGAGAAGATAGAGAGGAGAGAGAGAAGATAGAGACGATAGAGAGGAGAGAGTGGAAGAAAGAGAGGAGAGAGAGGGGAAAGTGGAAGAAAGAGAGGAGAGAGAGAGAGAGAGAAGAAAGAGAGGAGAGAGAGAGAGAGTGAGAGGAGAGAGTGGAAGAAAGAGAGGAGAGAGTGGAAGAAAGAGGGGAGAGAGTGGAAGAGAGGAGAGAGTGGAAGAGAGAAGATAGAGAGGAGAGAGTGGAAGAAAGAGTGGAGAGTGGAAGAAAGAGAGAGAGAGAAGATAGAGTGGAAGAAAGAGAGGAGAGAGAGAAGAGAGAGGAGAGAGTGGAAGAAAGAGAGGAGAGAGAGAAGAGAGAGGAGACAGTGGAAGAAAGAGAGGAGAGAGTGGAAGAAAGAGGAGAGAGTGGAAGAAAGGAGAGAGTGGAAGAAAGAGAGGAGAGAGAGAGAAGATAGCGAGGAGAGAGTGGAAGAAAGAGGAGAGAGAGAGAAGATAGAGTGGAAGAAAGAGAGGAGAGAGAGAAGAGAAGATAGAGAGAAGGTAGAGTGGAAGAAAGAGAGGAGAGAGAGAAGATAGCGAGGAGAGAGTGGAAGAAAGAGGAGAGAGAGAGAGAAGATAGAGGAGAGAGTGGAAGAAAGAGAGGAGAGAGTGGAAGAAAGAGAGGAGAGAGAGAGAGAAGATAGAGAGAGAGAACATAGAGAGAAGATGGAGTGGAAGAGAGGAGAGAGGGAGAAGATAGCGAGGAGAGAGTGGAAGAAAGAGAGGAGAGAGTGGAAGAAAGAAGAGAGAGTGGAAGAGAGAGGAGACAGTGGAAGAAAGAGAGGAGAGAGTGGAAGAAAGAGGAGAGAGTGGAAGAAAGGAGAGAGTGGAAGAAAGAGAGGAGAGAGAGAGAAGATAGCGAGGAGAGAGTGGAAGAAAGAGGAGAGAGAGAGAAGATAGAGTGGAAGAAAGAGAGGAGAGAGAGAAGAGAAGATAGAGAGAAGGTAGAGTGGAAGAAAGAGAGGAGAGAGAGATAGCGAGGAGAGAGTGGAAGAAAGAGGAGAGAGAGAGAGAAGATAGAGGAGAGAGTGGAAGAAAGAGAGGAGAGAGTGGAAGAAAGAGAGGAGAGAGAGAGAGAGAGAGATAGAGAGAGAGAACATAGAGAGAAGATGGAGTGGAAGAGAGGAGAGAGGGAGAAGATAGCGAGGAGAGAGTGGAAGAAAGAGAGGAGAGAGTGGAAGAAAGAAGAGAGAGTGGAAGATAGAGGAGAGAGTGGAAGATAGAGGAGAGAGTGGAAGAAAGAGAGGAGAGAGAGAGGAGAGAGTGGAAGAAAGATGGAGAGGAGAGAGGACAGCGTGGAAGAAAGAGAGGAGAGAGAGAAGATAGCGAGGAGAGAGAGAGGAGAGAGTGGAAGAAAGAGAGGAGAGAGAGAGCGAGAAGAAAGAGAGGAGAGAGTGGAAGAAAGAGAGGAGAGAGTGGAAGAAATAGAGAAGATAGAGAGGTGAGAGTGGAAGAAAGAGGAGAGGATGGAAGAAAGAGAGGAGAGAGTGGAAGATAAAGAGGAGAGAGCGGAAGAAAGAGAGGAGAGAGCGAGAAGATAGCGAGGAGAGAGAGAGGAGAGAGTGGAAGAAAGAGAGGAGAGAGAGGAAGAAGGAGAGGAGAGAGAGAGAAGATAGAGAGGAGATAGTGGAAGAAAGAGGAGAGAGGAGAGAGAGTGGAAGAAAGAGAGGAGACAGTGGAAGAAAGAGGAGAGAGTGGAAGAAAGAGGAGAGAGTGGAATAAAGAGAGGAGAGAGAGAGAAGATATAGAGGAGAGTGGAAGAAAGAGAGGAGACAGTGGAAGATAGCGAGGAGAGAGAGAGGAGAGCGTGGAAGAAAGAGAGGAGAGCGTGGAAGAAAGAGAGGAGACAGTGGAAGATAGCGAGGAGAGAGTGGAAGAAAGAGAGGAGAGAGTGGAAGAAAGAGAGGAGAGAGTGGAAGAAAGAGAGGAGAGAGAGAGAGAAGATAGCGAGGAGAGAGTGGAAGAAAGAGGAGAGAGAAGAGAGAGGAGAGAGTGGAAGAAAGAGAGGAGAGAGTGGAAGATAGAGGAGAGAGAGAGAGAGAAGATAGAGAGGAGAGAGTGGGAGAAAGAGAGGAGAGCGAGAGAGAGAAGAGAGAGGAGAGAGTGGAAGAAAGAGAGGGGAGAGAGAGAGAAGATAGCGAGGAGAGAGAGAGAGGAGAGAGTGGAAGAAAGAGAGGAGAGAGAGAGAAGAAAGAGAGGAGAGAGTGGAAGAAAGAGAGGAGAGAGAGAGAGAAGATAGAGAGGAGAGAGTGGAAGAAAGAGAAGAGAGAGAGAGAAGATAGAAAGGTGAGAGTGGAAGAAAGAGGAGAGGGTGGAAGATATAGAGGAGAGAGCGGAAGATAGAGAGGAGAGAGCGGAAGATAGAGAGGAGAGAGCGGAAGATAGAGGAGAGAGCGGAAGAAAGAGAGGAGAGGGAGAGAAGATAGCGAGGAGAGAGAGAGGAGAGAGTGGAAGAAAGAGGAGAGAGAGGAAGAAAGAGAGGAGAGAGAGAGAAGATAGAGAGGAGAGAGTGGAAGAAAGAGAGGAGAGAGTGGAAGAAAGAGAGGAGACAGTGGAAGATAGCGAGGAGAGAGTGAGAGAGAGATCAAATACTTATGTCATGCAATAAAATGCAAATTAATTACTTAAAAATCATACAATGTGATTTTCTGGATTTTTGTTTTAGATTCTGTCTCTCACAGTTGAAGTGTACCTATGATAAAATTACAGACCTCTACATGCTTTGCAAGTAGGAAAACCTGCAAAATCGGCAGTGTATCAAATACTTGTTCTCCCCACTGTAGGCCTAACGGTATGTCGGAATTCAGTATACATAAAGATGGTAGGTAACTTACCGGTTGTTATTTCTGAATGTACGGATGATAGATGCAACCGTGTAGCAGCTCAGGTTGGGCTGAGCTCTCTGCCCAGCCTCCCTCATACTCAATCCATGGTTGAGCACATGGTCAACCAATGTGGCCCTGATCTGAGACAACTGTCCGTCCGTCCTCCTCCTCCTCCTTCACCTCTAGCTCTTGCTTCACCATTGACTTCCATTTTCCTCCACAACAGGAGAGCTCATCTGTGGCCTTTTATAGTGCTAAAGCTCTGATTTCTAAGTGAACAATTCAGCAGCGTTTACACCTGTGAGGTGTGGCTGTTGCCAATTGGTGTATAGAGCTTGGTATTGTGATTGGAGTTGCTTTCCAAAGGGACTAAAGATAATTTAACGTTTAATGTTGTGCCTAACGTAGAAAACTGTGTGTAGTGTTTTGCAAAATGTTTGATATAGAATTGAAAAGTGTAAAGCAGGAATTGTGCTTGCAATTTTGCAGACTTGGTTTCAGGGATTTGGTACATGAGTTTCAGGTTTCGGTCATTGCGTTCCAAGTTCCAGTTTTAGTGTGTAAACAATTGGGAAAAACAGTAATTCTGACTATTTTGAGGAAGTGTTTACTGGCTACGGCGTCTCAAGATGGACAAACAGTACCTTTGCAGTTTTTTCTAAATTTGAACGCAAAGGTCTTTTAAGGGAGTACGAGAGCACCTATGTTTGGTCCTCGGCTAGGTGAAGGCTGAACCGAAGCATGCCGACGGCTTCAGGCCTTTCTAGTATTAACACCGTGAGTAAGTACTGTCACTTAGTAACTGAACTCCTTCTGCCCTCTTTATTAGTGCTTTGTGTGTGTGTGTCCCTCTGGGGGTTAAAGTGATTTACAGGTGGTACTATGATCTTCACTGTTCCTCTATTGGAGAAATATATCAGGTGTGCAGGGTTAGACTCCAACTGTAGTTTCACTCTCCTCACTCCCTTCAGAATGCTCAAACTGTCTCCAGTACTTCTCTATTGGCCTGACTCGCACGTGCATAGACACACACACACACACACACACACACACACACACACACACACACACACACTCAGACATACAGCTCAGTGTTGGATAGAAAAGCTGGGTGGATTTATGTGTGTGTGGCTGATCCCAGAGAGTCTATTATTTCCATATGCTGCTTAGTGCATCGGCCCACTGTCAGAGCGATCATGAGACAATGGTGTGTGTGTGTGTGTGTGTGTGTGTGTGTGTGTGTGTGTGTGTGTGTGTGTGTGTGTGTGTGTGTGTGTGTGTGTCTGACTAATACCTCTCTCCCATTTTATGCTTGCCCTCTTAATTTGTATGACTCTCTCTCTCATCTCTTCTTCTCTGTTTCTCCATCCACCTAGTGTACTAGCCAGCCTTAGGGTTGGGCATGATATTATAGCCTCAATTGTCAATACTTGAGATCTACAATACTGACATGTACTTGTCCCTCCCTCCCTCCCTCCTCCCTCCCTCCCTCCCTCCCTCCCTCCCTCCCTCCCTCCCCTCCCTCCCCCTCCCTCCCTCCCTCCCTCTGTCTGTCAGGTATGTGTAGGAGGTGCAGACTCCAGAGCAGAGCAGTGCGCTTCCTACAACAACCAGGAGTTTATGGGCAGACTGTACGACTGGGAACCTTTCACTCAGGGTAAGTTACACACACACACACACACACACACACACACACACACACACACACACACACACACACACACACAGAGACAGACACAGACACACACATGCACACACACCTGTTAATGTGTATGTAGTTGTTGTGTATATGATTGTTTAAGTAAGACCATTGTTTAGGTGTTTGACAAACCTCCCCTGGCCTGCCCAATCCACTGCAACTCACAATCGGATTGGTGGTTCCAGATATATTTTGGAAGGTGCTATAAAAAGAGAGGAGGGAGAGAAGTAAGGAGGGAAGGAGGGAGAGAGAGAGGGGGGAGGGAGGGAGAGGAGGGAGAGAGAGAGACACACAACCTACAGAGCCCCAGGACAGCACAATTAGACCCAACCAAATCATGAGAAAACAAAAAGATAATTACTTGACACATTGGAAAGAATTCACAAAAAAACAGAGCAAACTAGAATGCTATTTGGCCCTAAACAGAGAGTACACAGCGGCAGAATACCTGACCACTGTGACTGACCCAAAATTAAGGAAAGCTTTGACTATGTACAGACTCAGTGAGCATAGCCTTGCTATTGAGAAAGGCCGCCGTAGGCAGACATGGCTGTCAAAAGAAGACAGGCTATGTGCTCACTGCCCACAAAATGAGGTGGAAACTGAGCTGCATGATGAGAGCCATGGTCAGGGTAGGGCTGATCTATGTTGAGATAGAGTCATGGTCAGGGTAGGTCTGATCTATGTGGACTGAGGCTGTATAGCTATGATGAGAGTCATGGTCAGGTAAGTGCTGATCTATGTGGACTGAGGCTGTATAGCTATGATGAGAGTCATGGTCAGGTAAGTGCTGATCTATGTGGACTGAAGCTGTGTAGCTATGATTAGAGCCATGGTCAGGGTAGGACTGATCTATGTTGAGATAGAGTCATGGTCAGGGTAGGTCTGATCTATGTGGACTGAGGCTGTATAGCTATGATGAGAGTCATGGTCAGGTAAGTGCTGATCTATGTTGAGATAGAGTCATGGTCAGGGTAGGACTGATCTATGTTGAGATAGAGTCATGGTCAGGGTAGGTCTGATCTATGTGGACTGAGGCTGTATAGCTATGATGAGAGTCATGATCAGGGTAGGACTGATCTATGTTGAGATAGATCAGACCTACCCTGACCATGACTCTATCTCAACATAGATCAGCCCTACCCTGACCATGGCTCTCATCATAGCTACACAGCTTCAGTCC
The DNA here is from genome assembly GCF_034236695.1 of Oncorhynchus nerka. NCBI lineage: Eukaryota > Metazoa > Chordata > Actinopteri > Salmoniformes > Salmonidae > Oncorhynchus > Oncorhynchus nerka. The sequence goes on from NC_088398.1 coordinate 3,851,910, forward strand.
ACATAGATCAGACCTTACCTGACCATGACGCTCAACATAGATATACAGACTCAGTCCACATAGATCAGTCCTACCATGACCATGACTCTCAACATAGATATACAGCCTCAGTCCACATAGATCAGACCTACGCTGACCATGACTCTCTCGCAACATAGATCAGTCCTACCCTGACCATGGCTCTCATCATAGCTACACAGCTTCAGTCCACATAGATCAGCCCTTACCTGACCATGACTCTCAACATAGATATACAGCCTCAGTCCACATAGATCAGACCTACGCTGACCATGACTCTCTCGCAACATAGATCAGTCCTACCCTGACCATGGCTCTCATCATAGCTACACAGCCTCAGTCCACATTGATCAGATCTACCCTGACCATGACTCTATGTGGACTGAGGCTGTATAGCTATGTTGAGAGTCATGGTCAGGTAAGTGCTGATCCATGTGGACTGAAGCTGTGTAGCTATGATGAGAGCCATGGTCAGGGTAGGGCTGATCTATGTGGACTGAGGCTGTATATCTATGTTGAGAGTCATGGTCAGGTAAGTGCTGATCCATGTGGACTGAAGCTGTGTAGCTATGATGAGAGCCATGGTCAGGGTAGGGCTGATCTATGTTGAGATAGAGTCATGGTCAGGGTAGGTCTGATCTATGTTGGCTGAGGCTGTATATCTATGTTGAGAGTCATGGTAGGTCTGATCTATGTGGACTGAGGCTGTATATCTATGTTGAGAGAGAGTCATGGTTAGGGTAGGTCTGATCTATGTGGACTGAGGCTGTATATCTATGTTGAGAGTCATGGTAAGTCTGATCTATGTGGACTGAGGCTGTATATCTATGTTGAGAGAGAGTCATGGTTAGGGTAGGTCTGATCTATGTGGACTGAGGCTGTATATCTATGTTGGGAGAGAGTCATGGTCAGGGTAGGACTGATCTATGTGGACTGAGGCTGTATATCTATGTTGAGAATCATGGTCAGGGTAGGTCTGATCTATGTGGACTGAGACTGCATATCTATGTTGAGAGAGAGTCATGGTAAAGGTAGGTCTGATCTTTGTGGACTGAGGCTGCAGATCTATGTTGAGAGAGAGTCATGGTCAGGGTAGGTCTGATCTATGTGGACTGATGCTGTATATCTATGTTGAGAGAGAGTCATGGTCAGGGTAGGTCTGATCTATGTGGACTGATGCTGTATATCTATGTTCAGAGTCATGGTTAGGGTAGGTCTGATCTATGTGGACTGAGACTGTATATCTATGTTGAGAGAGAGTCGTGGTCAGGGTAGGTCTGATCTATGTGGACTGATGCTGTATATCTATGTTCAGAGTCATGGTTAGGGTAGGTCTGATCTATGTGGACTGAGACTGTATATCTATGTTGAGAGAGAGTCGTGGTCAGGGTAGGTCTGATCTATGTGGACTGAGGCTGTATATCTATGTTGGGAGAGAGCCATGCTAAAGGTAGGTCTGATCTATGTGGACTGAGGCTGTGTATCTATGTTGAGAGAGAGTCATGGTCAGAGTAGGGTTGATCTATGTGGACTGAGGCTGTATATCTATGTTGAGAGAGTCATGGTCAGGGTAGGTCTGATCTATGTGGACTGAGGCTGCATATCTATGTTGAGAGAGAGTCATGGTCAGGGTAGGACTGATCTATGTGGACTGAGGCTGTATATCTATGTTGAGAGTCATGGTCATGGTAGGACTGATCTATGTGGACTGAGGCTGTATATCTATGTTGAGAGTCATGGTCAGGGTAGGGCTGATCTATGTTGACTGAGGCTGTATATCTATGATGAGAGTCATGGTTAGGGAAGGGCTGATCTATGTGGACTGAGCTTATATCTATGTTGAAAGAGTCATGGTCAGGGTAGGACTGGAGAGACAAGCTGTCCAGACAAAGCCTTTCCTCAGGTGTGTGTGTGTGTGTGTGTGTGTGTGTGTGTGTGTGTGTGTGTGTGTGTGTGTGTGTGTGTGTGTGTGTGTGTGTGTGTGTGTGTGTGTGTGTGTGTGTGTGTGTGTGTGTGTGTGTGTGTGTGTGTGTGTGCGTGCGTGCGTGCGTGCGCGCGCGCGCGCGCAGCGTACATATATTTACAGGTGTATATACAGTATGTCCCTTTGCCAACAGACCACTCCACTCACTTCCTCTGTCTACATACTGGACGTCTGTGTTTACTAACTGCTGTTCCTGCTCCACACAACTGAACTCAACATACAGGATATTAGCATGTACCTGACCCTTAAACTAACTTGTAGTGTCAATCAATTATGCTCATCTAAATAGTTATTGTTGATATCACTACATGCTAGCTACACAGTGATTTATTTCATTTCCTTCCAGAATTCAGTCATGACAACATTCACAGCACTAGGATGTGCATGGTGTTCATTCATAGCAGCTGTCCGTCCTGTCTCCCTGTAGCGCTGTCTTAGGCGTCTCACAGTACGGCCATTGCAATTTATTGCCCAGGTCACATCTGCAGTCCTCATGCCTCCCTGCAGAATGCCTAAGGCACGTTCACGCAGATGGGCAGGGACCCTGGGCATCTTTCTTTTTGTTTTTTTCAGTCAGTAGAAAGGCCTCTTTAGTGTCCTAAGTTTTCATAACTGTAACCTTAATTGCCTATCGTCTGTAAGCTGTTAGTGTCTTAATGACCGTTCCACAGGTGTATGTTCATTAATTGTTTATGGTTCATTGAACAAGCATAGGAAACAGTGTTTAAACCCTTTGCAATGAAGATCTGTGTAGTATTTTGGATTTTTCCAAATTATCATTGAAAGACAGGGTCCTGAAAAAGGGATGTTTCTTTTTTTGCTGAGTTTATAAAAGTTAGCATTGTGGTATTGACGTTAGGGTGTGCAGGTGTTTTTTTTGTTGTTTTTTGCAGCTCATCCCCTCTCTGAGTACTCGTCCTCCCCACTTCCTGTCTCGCTGCCTCTCTTTCTCTCTCTCCGGAGTTTGTTTAGGACAGCGATAGCCGGAAAGTATATTTAGACTACGTATGTTTACACTGTCTGAAAACTAAGCTCAGCAGAGAGGGAGGGAGGGAGGGAGGGAGAGAGAGAGGGAGGGAGGGAGAGAGAGAGAGGGAGGGAGAGAGAGGGAGGGAGAGAGAGAGAGGGAGGGAGAGAGAGAGGGGGGAGGAGATGCAGAGTGGATGAGAGAAAGGGAGAGAGAGAGAGGGAGGGGGAGAGGGAGGGAGGGAGGAGGGGGAGGAGATGCAGAGTGGATGAGAGAAAGGGAGGGAGAGAGAGGGAGGGAGGGATGAGGGGAGGTGATGTAGAGTGGATGAGAGAAAGGGAGAGGGAGGGAGAGAGGGAGGGAGGGAGGAGGGGGAGGAGATGCAGAGTGGATGAGAGAAAGGGAGAGAGAGAGGGAGGGAGGGAGAGAGGGAGGGAGAGAGGGAGGGAGGGAGGAGGGGAGGAGATGCAGAGTGGATGAGAGAAAGGGAGAGAGAGAGGAGGGAGGGAGGAGGGGGAGGAGATGCAGAGTTGATGAGAGAAAGGGAGAGAGAGAGGGAGAGGGAGGGAGAGAGGGAGGGGGAGGAGATGCAGAGTGGATGAGAGAAAGGGAGAGAGAGAGGGAGGGAGGGAGGAGGGGGAGGAGATGCAGAGTTGATGAGAGAAAGGGAGAGAGGGAGGGAGAGAGGAGGGGAGGGAGAGAGAGGGAGGGGGAGGAGATGCAGAGTGGATGAGAGAAAGGGAGAGAGAGGGAGGGAGGGAGGAGGGGAGGAGATGCAGAGTTGATGAGAGAAAGGGAGGGAGAGGGGAGAGGGAGGGAGAGGGGAGGGGGAGGAGATGCAGAGTGGATGAGAGAAAGGGAGAGAGGGGAGGGAGGGAGGAGGGAGGAGATGCAGAGTGGATGAGAGAAAGGGAGAGAGGGAGAGGGAGGGAGGAGGGGGAGGAGATGCAGAGTGGATGAGAGAAAGGGAGAGAGAGTACTGCAATGATGAAGGGAAGGAAATATGGATGGGACTCAAATAGAGAAAGATGGTGAGGGAGGGGTGGGAATTCTTCCTTTCCCCCTTTCTCACTCTCTTTCTCTCACTCTCTCTCACACACTCTCTTTCTTTCTCTCTTGCTTTCCCTCTCTCTCTTCACTCTCTCATTCTGTTACTGTCTCCAGTCTAATCTCTCAAAGATAACTACGACTGATAGAGAGAATAAGAGAGGGGGGTGGGAATTCTTCCTTTCCCCCTTTCTCGCTCTCTTTCTCTCACTCTCTCTCTCACACTCTCTTTCTTTCTCTCTTGCTCTCCCTCTCTCTCTTCACTCTCTCATTCTGTTACTGTCTCCAGTCTAATCTCTCAAAGATAACTACGACTGATAGAGAGAACAAGAGAGGGGGGTGGGAATTCTTCCTTTCCCTCTTTCTCGCTCTCTCTCTCTCACTCTCTCTTTTTATCTCTCTTTCTCTATCTCTCTTTTTATCTCTCTCTCTCTCTCTCTCTCTCTCTCTCTCTCTCTCTCTCTTCTCTTTTTATCTCTCTTTCTCTGCCAACTGTGTGGTGTAAAAGTTCCATCTGGAGAATGGAGAGAGGACAGACTGGGAGGATGAATGGGAATGATAAAAGTAGTGGTTAATAGTGATTAATGACAGTTACTCTCTCTTTCCCCTCTTTAATGTACACTTACTGCATAGTGACTGTCAGCACTGTCAGACAGGATAATACAGGAGCTTCTTATAAGAATCTCATCTGTCACATTGATACATCAACATACATTTTCAGAATTTGAATATTTCCATTGGCTTAGCAAAGACCCTCTTTCATAAAGACCCACGGCAACATAGCTAACTAACCCCTCATAGGCTCAGAACAAGCCCCCCGCATGACCACACACAGACACACACACACACCATATTAACCCTTGGGGCCTCTCTCTCTCGCTCTCTTCCTCTCTCTCCCTCTCTCTGTCTCTCTCTCGCTCTGTCTCTCGCTCTATTCCTCTCTATTCCTCTCTCTCCCTCTCTCTCCCTCTCTCTCTCTCTCTCTCTCTCTCTCTCTCTCTCCCCTCTTCCTCTCTCTCTCTCTCTCTCTCTCTCTCCCTCTGTCCCTCTCTCTCTCTCTCTCCCTCTCTCCCTCTCTCTCTCTCTCTCTCGCTCTCTTCCCCTCTCTTCCTCTCCCTCTTCATCTCTCTCTCTCCCTCTCTTCCTCTCCCTCTTCCTCTCTATTTCTCTCCCTCTCGCCCACTCTCTCTCTCCCTCTCTTCCTCTCCCTCTTCATCTCTCTCTCTCCCTCTCTTTCTCTCCCTCTTCATCTCTCTTCTTCTTCTCCCTCTTCCCCTCTCTCTCTCTCTCTCTCTCTCTCTCTCTCTCCCTCCCTCTCTTCCTCTATGTCTCTCTCTCCCTCTCTTCCCCTCTTCCTCTCTATCTCTATCCCTCTTCCTCTCTCTCTCTCTTCCTCTCCCTCTTTCTCTCTTCCTCTTCCTCTCTCTCTCTCTTCCCCTCTCTTTCTCTCTCTCTCTCTCTCCCTTTCTCTCCCTCTCTTCCTCTCTCTCTCTTCCCCTCTCTTTCTCTCTCTCTCTCCCTCTCTTCCTTTCTCTCCCTCTCTTCCTCTCGATCTCTCTCTCTCCCTCTTTTCCCTTCTCTCCCTCTCTTCTCTCTCTCCCTCTCTTCCTCTCTGTTTCTCACTCTCTTCCTCTCTCCCTCTCTCCATTTCTTCCTCTATATCTCTCTCTTCCTCTCTCTCTCCATCCATCTTTCCATCTGTCTGTCTCTATTACACTCTTTCACTCCCCTCCTCTGTCCCTCCATCCTGCTTTTCTTTCAGATTCTCTGATTCTCTAATTTCCTCTTTTTTTATCTACCTCTTTTTCGATCTCTATTTGACCCCATTTCTCATCTTTCTCAGTCTCCTCTTTCTCAGTCGCACCTCTCCTCTGTCCCCCCACTTTCTTTGTCTTTCCCTTTCTACCTGTCCGCCCCTGTCTCTCTCTCTCCTCCTCTATCTCTCTCCCTCCCTCTCTTTCTTTCTCTCTCTCTCTCTCTCTCTCTCTCTCTCTCCTCCTCTATCTCCCTCTTTGTTTCTTTCTCTCTCCCTCTCGCCCACTCTCTCTCTCCCTCTCTTCCTCTCCCTCTTCATCTCTCTCTCTCTCTCTTTCTCTCTCTCTCTCTCTCTCTCTCTCTCTCCTCTATCTCCCTCTCTTTCTCTCTCTCTCCTCCTCTATCTCCCTCTCTTTCTTTCGCACTCTCTCTCTCTCTCTCTCTCTCTCTCCTCTATCTCCCTCTCTTTCTTTCGCTCTCTCTCTCTCTCTTTCTCTCTCCCTCTCTCTCTCTCTCTCCCTCTGTTTCTTTCGCTCTCTCTCTCTCTCTCCTCCTCTATCTCCCTCTCTTTCTTTCGCACCCTCTCTCTCTCTCTCTCCCTCCTCCTCTATCTCTCCCTCTTTCTTTCGCACTCTCTCTCTATCTCTCACCTCCTCTATCTCCCTCTCTTTCTTTCGCACTCTCTCTCTCTCTCTCTCTCTCTCTCCCTCCTTTCTTTCGCACTCTCTCCATCTCCCTCTCTTTCTTTCTCTCTCTCTCTCTCTCTCTCTCTCCTCTATCTCCCTCTCTTTCTTTCGCTCTCTCTCTCCCTCTCTTTCTTTCGCACTCTCTCTGTCTCTCCGTCTCTCTCTCTCTCCGTCTCTCTCCGTCTCTCTCAGTATTCAGGTTGATAGTGGGGTTATGTGGTCTGGCTGGAGTTTCCTGAACATATGGAAAGGAGCTCAGCGCTCAGCTTTATCTTCTCCAAGCCAGATACACACACACACACACACACACACACACACACACACACACACACACACACACACACACACACACACACACACACACAGTATGGAATCATTCTATCGACATGGAATGTGTGTAACACCTCTGTGTGTGTTCCAGTTGGGGTGGAAAAGCAGTGTGAGCTGACGTGTAGGCCGGTTGGATATCGCTTCTACGTGAGTCAGGCAGACAGAGTGAGAGATGGAACACCCTGCGTTAACACCAGCACCAATGACGTGTGTGTGGCCGGGCGCTGCCTGGTAAGTGTGTAGGTTGGGGGTCAACCTGTAATTGTGTGAGGGGGTCAACCTGTAAGTGTGTGAGGGGGTCAAACTGTAAGTGTGTATGTAGGGGGTCAACCTCTAAGTGTGTGAGGGGTCAAACGGTAAGTGTGTGAGGGGGTCAACCTGTAAGTGTGTATGTAGGGGGTCAACCTGTAAGTGTGTCGGTAGGGGTCATCCTGTATGTGTGTAGGTAGGGGTCACCCTGTAAGTGTGTGAGGGGTCAACCTGTAAGTGTGTAGGTAGGGGGTCACCCTGTAAGTGTGTGAGGGGTCAACCTGTAAGTGTGTAGGTAGGGGGTCAACCTGTAAGTGTGTAGGTAGGGGGTCAACCTGTATGTGTGTAGGTAGGGGTCAACCTGTATGTGTGTAGGTAGGGGGTCAACCTGTAAGTGTGTAGGTAGGGGGTCAACCTGTAAGTGTGTAGGTAGGGGTCAACCTGTAAGTGTGTAGGTAGGGGGTCAACCTGTAAGTGTGTAGGTAGGGGGTCAACCTGTAAGTGTGTAGGTAGGGGGTCAACCTGTAAGTGTGTAAGTAGGGGGTCAACCTGTAAGTGTGTAGATAGGGGGTCAACCTGTAAGTGTGTAGATAGGGGGTCAACCTGTCAGTGTGTAGGTAGGGGGTCAACCTGTCAGTGTGTAGGTAGGGGGTCAACCTGTCAGTGTGTAGGTAGGGGGTCAACCTGTCAGTGTGCAGGTAGGGGGTCAACCTGTCAGTGTGCAGATAGGGGGTCAACCTGTCAGTGTGTAGATAGGGGGTCAACCTGTAAGTGTGTAGATAGGGTGTCAACCTGTCAGTGTGCAGATAGGGGGTCAACCTGTCAGTGTGTAGATAGGGGGTCAACCTGTAAGTGTGTAGGTAGGGGGTCAACCTGTCAGTGTGTAGATAGGGGGTCAACCTGTAAGTGTGTAGATAGGGGGTCAACCTGTCAGTGTGTAGATAGGGGGTCAACCTGTAAGTGTGTAGATAGGGGGTCAACCTGTAAGTGTGTAGGTAGGGGGTCAACCTGTCAGTGTGTAGATAGGGGGTCAACCTGTCAGTGTGTAGATAGGGGGTCAACCTGTCAGTGTGTAGATAGGGGGTCAACCTGTAAGTGTGTAGATAGGGTGTATGGATGAGTGTATGAGGGCATCACTATATGTGGTGTTGCAGGATCAGGGTTAAAGCTTCTTTGAAGCCTCTGCTGTAGGGGCTACATCAGAGTTTTCCAACTCCAGTCTTTCAGTACCCGCAACAGTACCCGCAACAGTCCCCCCAACAGTACCCGCAACAGTACCCGCAACAGTACCCGCAACAGTACCCCAACAGTCCCCCCAACAGTACCCGCAACAGTACCCGCAACAGTACCCGCAACAGTACCCCCAACAGTCCCCCCAACAGTACCCGCAACAGTACTCCCAACAGTCCCCCCAACAGTCCCCCCAACAGTACCCGCAACAGTACTCCCAACAGTCCCCCAACAGTACCCGCAACAGTACCACGCAACAGTACCCGCAACAGTACTCCCAACAGTCCCCCCAACAGTACCCGCAACAGTACCCGCAACAGTACTCCCAACAGTACCCCCAACAGTACTCCCAACAGTACTCCCAACAGTCCCCGCAACAGTACCCGCAACAGTACCCTCAACAGTACTCCCAACAGTACCCGCAACAGTACTCCCAACAGTCCCCGCAACAGTACTCCCAACAGTCCCCGCAACAGTACTCCCAACAGTCCCCGCAACAGTACCCGCAACAGTACCCTCAACAGTACTCCCAACAGTCCCCGCAACAGTACCCGCAACAGTACCCTCAACAGTCCCCCCAACAGTACTCCCAACAGTCCCCGCAACAGTACCCGCAACAGTACCCTCAACAGTACTCCCAACAGTACTCCCAACAGTCCCCCCAACAGTACCCGCAACAGTCCCCCCAACAGTACCCGCAACAGTACTCCCAACAGTCCCCGCAACAGTACCCGCAACAGTACCCGCAACAGTCCCCGCAACAGTACCCGCAACAGTCCCCCAACAGTCCCCCAACAGTCCCACCAACAGTACCCGCAACAGTACTCCCAACAGTCCCCGCAACAGTACCCGCAACAGTCCCCGCAACAGTACTCCCAACAGTACCCGCAACAGTCCCCCAACAGTACCCGCAACAGTCCCCCAACAGTACTCCCAACAGTCCCCGCAACAGTCCCCGCAACAGTCCCCGCAACAGTCCCGCAACAGTCCCCGGAACAGTACCCGCAACAGTCCCCGCAACAGTCCCCGCAACAGTCCCCCGCAACAGTCCCCCGCAACAGTCCCCGCAACAGTCCCCGCAACAGTACCCGCAACAGTCCCCCAACAGTACCCTCAACAGTCCCCCAACAGTACCCCCAACAGTACCCGCAACAGTACCCGCAACAAGTACCCTCAACAGTACCCCAACAGTACCCGCAACAGTACCCGCAACCTCCCAACAGTCCCCCAACAGTACCCTCAACAGTCCCCCAACAGTACCCTCAACAGTACCCCCAACAGTACCCCCAAG